>NW_009612321.1:0-8578 GCF_000690535.1 Cariama cristata
CTAGGGAAAATGTGGGCCCTCTCTGGAAGCAGACGGTAGACCTGGTTACCAGGGATGTGGAGAAGACTGCGATACTCAATGACTTTTTTGCCTCAGTCTTCAACGGCAACTGCTCCAGCCATGCTGCCCAGGTCACAGAAGGCAAAGGCAGGGACTGGGAGAATGAAGAACCACACACTGTAGGAGAAGATCAGGTTTGAGACCATCTAAGGAACCTGAAGGCACACAAGTCCATGGGATCTGATGAGGTGCATCCATGGGTCCTGAGTAAACTGGTGGATAAAGTGGCTAAGCCACTATCCATTATATTTGAGAAGTCGTGGCAGTCGGGGGAAGTTCCCACTGACTGGAAAAGGGGAAACATAACCCCCATTTTTAAAAAGGGAAAAAAGGAAGACCCGGGGAACTACAGCCCAGTCTATCTCTGTACCCAGAAATATCATGGAGCAGATCCACCTGGAAACTATGCTAAGGTGCATGGAAAATAAGGAAGTGACTGGTGACAGCCAACATGGCTTCACGAAGTGCCTGACAAATTTGGTGGCCTTCTATGATGGGATTACAGCTTTGGTGGATAAGGGAAGAGCAACTGATTTCATCTACCTGGACTTGTGCAAAGTATTTGACACTGTCCCACATGACATCCTTGTCTCTAAATTGGAGTCGGCTGATAGGAATTGGCTGGACGGTTGCATTCAGAGTTGTGATCAACAGCTTGATGTCCCAGTGGAGACTGGTGATAACTGGTGTTCCTCAGGGGTTTGTATTGGGACCGGCACTGTTTAACACCTTTATTGAGGACACGGACAGTGGGATTGACCGCACCCTCAGCAAGTTTGTCAACAACACTGAGCTGTGTGGTGTGGTTAACATGCTGGAGGGAAGGGATGCCATCCAGAGGGACCTGGACAGGATTGAGAGGTGGGCCCATGTAAACCTCATGAAGTTCAACAAGGCAACTGTATGCTGGGTTGCATCAAAAGCAGCATGACCAGCAGGTCAAGGGAGGGGATTCTCCCCCTCTGCTCTGCTCTGCTGAGACCCCCCTGCAGTACTGCCTGCAGCTCTGGGGACCTCACCACAAGAAGGACATGGACCTGTTGGAGTGAGTCCAGAGGAGGCCATGAAGATGATCCAAGGGTTGGAGCACCTCTCCTATGGAGACAGGCTGAGAGAGTTGGGGTTGTTCAGCCTGGAGAAGAGAAGGCTCTGGGGAAACCTTAGAGCAGCTTTCCAGTACCTAAAGAGGCTACAAGAAAGCTGAGGAGGGACTTTTTACAAGGGCATGTAGTGGTGGGACAAGGGGCAATGGCTTTAAACTGGAAGAGGGAAGATTTAGATTAGATATTAGGAAGAAATTCCTAATAAGGAATAATAAGGAAGAGGGTGGTGAGGCAGTGGCACAGGTTGCCCAGAGAAGTTGTGGTGCCCCATCCCTGGAAGTGTTCAAGGCCAGGTTGGATGGGGCTTTGAACAACCTGGTCAGGTGGAAGGTGTCCCTGCCCATGGCAGGGGGGTTGGAACTAGATGATCTTTAAGGTCCCTTCCAACCAAACCATTCTATGATTCTATGATTGTATGATTTAGGGACATAAACGCTAAGTTTCTATCAACATACGTACTCCAAAAGAAAAAGTCATCAAAGGCAGGGCAGGCAAATGAGTTAACAGAAGTTGTCTTGGATGTGAGCTCGCAGAATCACGACAGGTGGAAACTGTCCGCCTCTCTGATTGCACGTTGCCATCCCACATCAAATGCGAATTTACCCTGTGCTACTTTGGCCATAAGGGGAGAAATTTGCACTGTCCCTCTCCCATTCTGAATTGCAATTTGTAGGGGAGTATTTTGGGGGTGAGAGTCTTGAAGCTGGGGAAGAAAGGAGACTATTCTGTTCTGTCTCTGGGTGACCCTCCCAGGACATGGAAAGTTTCAGAGCAAGGGTCAGTCTTGAATTCCTGCAGCTGCAAAGCAGGAAAGCTTGCAAAGCTCGTACTCAGGCCCATGGGGTGCTACAGGTGGCGGTAGGATGAAGGTTAGGTCCTGAGCAAGGAGTAGGCTGGTTCTGCTCATTTCGGAGTTTAACATGGAGCCCCAGACCCAGCTGTGACTGCACCTGGATCATTATAAATAAAAATAAAACTAATGCATCATTGAACTTTGGCTGCAATTGGTTATAATTTGGCTGGGAAAAGAAATTGCCACCTACTGTTTACCTTAACTAAAGTCCACGAAACAATCCGCCCATCCGAGGAGATGGAGAAGAAGTTCAAATTGTTGTCTATGTCATCCTTCTGCCACTTGACCTTAAAACAAGAAGACAGTCCCAGTCAGCACAGGGCACTCAGCATTAGCAAGACAGAGTCCCATGCCCTCAGTAGGGTCTTCTGAAATCTTCCTAAAGAGCAGCTGGTTTCCACCCCAGAGGCCTGCTGGTGCATAGCATGTATGAACACCCTTATCCTCACAGGCAGTTTCAGAAGTGCCCCCACCATTCCCATCACTCACTTACCTGCAGCGATGCTCCAAAGAGGGGACAAAGCCCCACACCTGGGGACTCTGCACCTACCCACAGCCATCTCCCCCAGCAGCAACAAGAGCACTGCCATCAAGGATGAGCCTTGTGAGAAGCCTGAGCTATGCAGCGCTCTGCACTATGGCACAACACCCTCCCAGAGATCCCCAAGACATCTCCAGACAACACCAGTGGTGCCACAGAAAGGTCCCCAAGACATCTGAGTACATCACTGACCCTGCACAAACTAACCTATCCCATCCAGCTAATTACTCCAAATGCAGTGCCATACGGCTACCCTTCAGCCAGACAAACTCAAATTAGCTTTCTGTCCCTATGTGGCGTGCAGACGAAACCTTGCAGGCAATGTGTGACATGGGTCCTTGGGGCACTTCTGTTTCAAGGAGATGAAAACATCTCCATTAAAATTGAAATCCTCCCTACACCTTCAGAGCATCTGTCTGCCTGGTAAGGAGATTTGCTTTTTGACTGTGACAGCTCAGCAGGAGAGATTAGAACTCAGATAAATGGCTTACAGTTTAGAAGAGACATTTCAGTTAGACCAAAAGCATTAAGAACGCTCGATTTTCAGATCTGGGAATTCAATCAGACTGAAGGGAAAAGGATGACTTGTCACTGGGCCTGTCAGCACACACTCCTGTGGGCATATGTCAGTTCAGGATGGGACAAGCACTTTGGCAGGTTCTGCTGAGGTTTTCAAAGGTATATGTGTTCCTGTCCAAGCAGTGCAGCAGATACATTTCCCTAAGCATCATTCCATAAACATGATAAATAGGCATGATTATCCTGGAGCTTACCAAATACTCTATGACCAGCTATTTATCTGGTATCTATTCCAGAAAACAAGCAGCATTTTCAACATTTAAATTACAAACATTGGGTATTCTGATGATACTTCCTTGGGAAAAACAGTGTTAATTCTGTTTTGTAAAATTGTTTATACTGTAAAGTTCTGTGGAGCATGAAAATTCAGCAAGAGACTCAGCAAAGAGTAATTAATCCTCCAGTGAACAGGTTTTCTACTTAGAACACACTACTCTGAGGACGAAAAATAAAACATGAAAGTAATCCATCTAAGAATACATCAGAATGCCAGTTTAATGTCCATAAGGTGCAACTGAAGAGTCTCGAGTGGCATACACCTTTGATCATCCTTGCACAGGAGAAATCGTTAAGTCTCCAAGTGGAAGCACTTCTGCTATCCAGCATTAAAGGAATGGCTTAATTCAATATGGCCCACAATAAAATGGCTAATGATAAAAAGTTCAACAGCACATATGGAGAACAGTAATTTCCAAGGCTGGCCATCATGCACAAAATGTCCTGGGTATATCTATTCCAGGAACATTTCCCTGGGATCATGATCTACTGCTGACAGTCACCAGCAGCCACTTAAGATGAAGCAATTGCTGTAGTGAGGAGTTTTAATTCAAAGTAAGAAACACAGAGTTCAGGGGAACTGGTTACAAACACATGCCCAACATGTCTCATACTGGGCACAGAAAAAGGGTTATGTTTCAAATCAGAGCTTTTTTAAATGCTACTCTAAAATTTTCTGACAATAAGATACTGCTATTTGCACATCCAACACAGCTTTCCTCTAACTAATGTTCTTCTTCTTCAGTCTGCTTTCCCAAATATTCAGGAAAAACAATCACACCTCTCAGCCCGCCTCTAAGGCAAACTGACTTTGCTTCAGGTAGGGGAAGCAATTTCTCAAGACAGTATCTTCTATGAAAACACTGTGCAAAGGTTTTGCCATTTAAACCTGGGAGCAGTTAGCACAATTCACTCAGATATCCTCTACTGGGACAGGACTACACTGCAAGAAAAGGGCATGTCCAGTATCTGAAACCCGCAGCCTGAACCCAGCAATGCCCTGAGCTGCATGTGGAAGACACATACCTGTAGTGCAGTCAGCGCAGGTCTGAGTCCTGAAGTCTAGAGCCACCATCCAGGTTACCTACACAATGCACATGCTAGGATGAGAGCTGGCCCAGACCCTCTCTGAAGGCAGAGTCCCAGCTTGCCCCCTATCAGAGTGTACATCCAGGCACTCATCAGTGTGCTCTGCTTGAGCTCTGCAGGGGCAGCTGCAGCGGAGTTCCCAGCTCTGCTCTTGCCAAGTACAGTGTAGACATTTTGCACGCAAGCTAAAGCCAAGTGACAGGCAACCACACCAGTGGAAAACACATGGATGAAGGCTCAGAGACTGAAGTCCACCCCAATCACCCTGTGCAGACACAACTGCTGAGTCCTCATGTCTATGCTAACACAACGTGTTGCAGGAACCTCGTCTGGAGTTACTAACAACATAAGTGCTATCATGAGCTCTTTTTCTTTTCCCAAGTAAATTCCTTTCAGCATTTCCCAAGCGAAGAGCTCCAAATACCCTCTCCCTGATGGAGATGCATTCAAGTTTTCTACTATCGGTACTCACTTAGGTGTGACAACCCCTTGTCTTCATCCGTTACACTGACAGGTGGAGTTACCAGCCCCAAAAAGCAAGTAGGCTGATTTGCTTGGGGTAATCTCGCTCTTACATTCAAAGCAGTCAACAGTACCTGAGTTGGGTACATATGGCAGACAGCTTGAACACAGTCCCTCAAGGGCATCAGGATCTGCCCTCAGATGACTGTCAGCAGCTCTCAGTGAAGTTAGCTTGAATTTCAGAAAACAGAAATTGGCACTTAATACTTTCCATTTTCCTTCAACATCTCTGACACCTTAAGAGTGTTTGTGATCTTTTTTCTCCTGATCTCTGAATCCCATGAACGCTCATTAGAGTAATTAGCCTTCATGATACTGCAATCAAATAGGGCATCTGCTCAGAACTGGCCTTTTCTCTGCTCCCAGAGGCCTGTGAACGTGGCACAACCTCCCGTCATTAGCTGTATCCATGCTGTGCAGGGTGGAGCATTTGACGAGAGAACCAGGCAATTGTGTGCATAGTGGCAAGACGTTAATTCTTTCCTGAAGCATGTGATAATCAACACAGGATTTTGGCTGCACAAGACAACTTACAGCAAAGTTCAATTACGATATAACAAGAGTAAAGAATCACATGAGAAAGGAAAGTGTGTAAGCAGGAGAAAAGAGACAAGTAAACACAGAGCAGCAAGTCATTTGCTGTGCCTGATCATGATGGGACCTGTAATAAAATCAAGGATGTGCTTCTTTTTCAGTGTGATCTTTAACATAACTATTTTTGCAGTGCAAAGTTAGTGTGTGAAACTCACTGCTGTCAGAAGAGCCTGCCACTTCTTATTTTCTATTTCTTAAAGCCTGTTTATTTATAAAGAAGCTGAGACTATTCAAACCCCTATTTATTCACAGAAAAATAAAGATTAAAACCAGCATGTTCACTGCTATGTACAGCAGGTTAACAGGGCAATGATCCATTCATTCTTAGCAAAGGAATACTATCATGTTTGTCTATGGCAGCTGGTAATGGCTCCTACCCAGCAGATTACACCATTTATCCAATCTGATTTGAAAATTCCCATGTTTCTGACATTATTCCTACGAAAGAAATAATGCTCAATCAGTTTTCATGGCACAGAGGCTATTAGTCACTCCCACTAACAAAATACAGTTGGTCAAAATCATCCTGGCCATGAGGATGACTCGAGCACTTTGTAGGCAGCCACAGGCAGGATCTGCCTCCCATTCTTGCAAGGTGACACCTGCTACTGCAAACACAAATCCCTCTGGCTGGCCCTCAGCTTGCCAAAGCTCAATGTGGGATGCCACATACAACACATGCACATTGGCTGACGAGTAATTCCTTCCCTTCCTATTAATTGTCCTTCAAGGAGCCCTTTGCCAGCACTGGAGTACCATGGCCCTGCTGACACCTACTTTAAGTGAAATAAGAGCACTTTGGTCATTCAATGCCTAAAAACCCGAATAAAGTCTGCCACAGGAAGAGAGCAGGAAAGACAAAGGTGTTATCAAATCCCCAGATCACCCTTACATGAACCGGCCAAGTAAGACACTCAGATGACTCCAGCAAGCAAACAACTCCTTCGGCTGCTGAGGAAAGTGCCTGCCAATACAACCTGAGGACAAATTCCTTCCAGTGCCAACCTGGCAATCAGTACAGTTCTAAGCAAAGCCATCATGCCAGTGCAGCATTTGGAGGGACCCAAAAAGGATATCTACTCTGCTCTGAGGCAGGATCAGGCACACCCCTAACACTGGTGACAATTCACATAGGCTGTTCCCACAAGCCTCCCACAACAGGCACTCCACAAGCTCCCTGTAGATACATCAGTGCTTAATTGGCCTTACACAGGAAATTTCCTTTACCACAATGCAAGCCAATTACTCCTTACCATCTCCCCAGTGGACACAGAGAACAACGGTGTATTCTCCTTTTTATAACAGTCTTCAAATGGGCAAGAAAAGGTTGCTGTGTCACTGCTCCTTTCTCTTTTTTCCTTTCTCTTTTTTTACCCAGCAAAATCAATTGCTTCAACTGTTTCTTTCAGGTCCTTCTCTCCAAGCCTTCACTATTCCTGTTCTTCCCCTTTAGCCCTTCTCTGCAGCTGCAAACACATGGTACAGAGCCACCCCTTGGTACTAGCAGACAGCAGTTCTATCTTATATTCCTGCTAAAAAATCAGAATGACACATGTCTTTGTGCAACAGTATTGCAATGCTGACCATTGGCAGAGATCTGCTATACTCTCCTCTTCTGGCACCCTGCTGCCTACCTAACCAGTCATCCCGTCTCATATCTGTGCATTTAATTTCCCCTTTCAAAACGTAGTATTTGCTCTTGTCTTTATTGAATTTCATCACATTGATTTTGGGCCTTTCTTCCAACTTATCAAGATCATTTTGAACATAATCATGTCCTGCAAAGTGCCTTGTCCTCCCAAGGGGGCTTCCCTATTCTGTAATCGGAGTTGTTAATGAAAGTATTGATCCAAAGAAGACCAGGACTGACAGCTGAAGGGTCTCACTTGAAGCATCTTCAGAGTCTGACAGCAAGCTCTGTGTAACTGCTCTTTGAGCACACTGCCTGAGCCACCTGAGCACCCTGTTTATGGTGATTTTACCTAATTCATATTTCTCTGCTTTGGTTATAAGACTGTGTGAGCCTGGATCAAAAGCTTTAGTCAAGTCAAGATGGATAGAGGTGATAGCCTTGACTGCCTCCCCCTTCTTCATGAGGCCCATTTCTCTGAAACAAAAGAAAGAAAAGAAATTATACTGACTTGACAATTTATTCTGGACAAATCCATGTCGGCTTCTCTGAATCATCTTAATTTTTAGACATTTACAAATGGTTTTGCCATTTGTTCCAGTGTTTTTCCAGTCATCAAAATTGGTCTGGCTGGTCAGCAGTTCCCTGGGTCCAATCCTATCGTTTTCCTCCAGATATTTTTTCACTTCTTCCAGTCCTTCAAGGATTTTCTTCATGGCCATGCTTGTCCTACAGCTCAGAAAGCACCTGATCCACTGCTGTGCTATCATCCACACTTTGCAAGTCCCTGTGGCTGGATTCGGATACCTCCAGCCTGGGTGAATCATCCAGACACTGGTTTCTGGGCTCTGCTACCCCGTCGATGCCACTGTACCTTCTGTATGCAAGGACAGTCCCTTTGAGGAAAGCACCTGCAGAAATCTCTTTTGCCAGGCATCGGCTCTACAGCATCACTCAAAAGGGTTTTGGGATTGACGACCACAGACTTTCTATGTATCATGTTCCAATCTGCCCATGTCACAGGTATGTAAATGTGTGTGTGTCCACAGGTAATGAGTGATGTTTCCCTTCACCCATGCCCCAGAGTATACCCCAACCCTGCCTCTGAGTCAAGGTACTCAATCAGCTCTGCTGCTGTAAATGGGCTTGCACATAAACACCAGCATCTGCTTAAAATACAGGATGGATGTAGCTCAAAAACTCCCTAAAATGCTTGTTAATGGTCTGAAATTGCCCTGGCTAGTTCTTTAAGTACTCCAAGGTATGTTTAAGCCGATCTTGCTGATGAGCAAGAACCTGTCTCATCTAAATATTCTTTAACATGCTCTTTC
>NW_009612321.1:8609-51995 GCF_000690535.1 Cariama cristata
CTGTGCTTTCATCTTCTTGTAACATTAATCATACTAAGCAGCCAGTCTCAGACACTTATTGTAAGATTAAACAATACAGCATCAAATATTCCATCCTTCTCCATACCACTCAGTATTACCTGAAAGCTTGCTTTAGTAATGAGCCTGTATTTTTCATTCTTTTAACTTCTAATATACTTCCTAAATATTTTCCCCTTCCCGTTTATGACCCAAGATAATCACAGCTCATTTTGCACCTTCATTTTCTCTGTATTAATTTGTCTTTGTGCTTTTCTCTAATACTCAGCTTTAGACACATGTCCTTGTTTCTATGCTTCAAGAGTTTCTTTGTAATTCACTGCAGAGCTCTAGATGCAGCTGTATGGGCCCCTCTCAGAGAGGTTGTCATTCTGCCCAGCCCAGCAGCTCCGGGAGTTCACCCATCTGACTCCATAGCTGAAGAAAGCCACAGTCTCTTGCAGGAGCCCAGCTTGCATCACGGGAGCACAAATGCTCCCCAGCCCTTCTGGGTTCTCCCAGCCACTCTGTTTTCCTCATACCTTGGGCACACAGGGCTAAGCAGGGCGATTCCGACACTTCTCCTTACAATCCCACTGGCTGAAGAGTTTTACTCAAGGTTTCCCACTGGCAAACCTCTGCTCTGTGAGCAAACATGCAAACACAGTGAGGGAATCAGCCCTCAACTCGCTCTAGCTGTGCCTGCCCTGGCAGCAAAGCACAGACACAAACACAGACACAGACGCAAACTGTCAAAACCGCATTTCCCCAGTGTTTTTATATACAAGCCTGGGCCAAAGCAAAGCACCAGCAGAGCTCTGGGGCTCTCTGAAGGTGGAAGAGCTGAACATGTGCTGTGATTTAGCAAGGGTACAAGCTCTCATGGATACAGTTTCACTGCATCCATCACACAATGGTCCAAGTCACTAGCTGACAGATGAACACAGTGTGGATGCTTGCCGAGGAAGACAGACCAAACTCCAACCAGGAGTACCCATCCAAATCTGGACATGTTAGTCCAAGGGTGGGCACCTTTGATCTGTGTAGAAGATACCTTCTCCATTTTGCTGCTCTCCTGTTTTTTTCAGTCTGCCTCAACATCATGCTGAGGGCTCATGCTGAAGTGCCAATCTACAATAAATTGCTCCATAGGTCACATCTTCTGGAGCCAGGCTGATCTACTCCATGCTCTGGTGCAAATATTCTCCTGGACTCCCCTACAGCAGTCTCTGATTTGAACAAAGAAGCAGTTCCCATTTCTTCCCTCTGTCACCTCCAAATGTGTGTCTTCTTGGTTCCTGCCAGCGACTTTCAGCAGAACAGCATCTGGAAACGTCAAGTCATTACCAGTAGAGCAGAAATCTTTCACATTCTCCTCCTGTCAATGACAAATTGCCATTTTTTTTGTTTATTCCCCTCTTTGTGTCACTTGCCTTTACTGTTTGCCCAAGCGATCTGCTGCAGTGAAAGTCTCCTAACACAGTCAGTTTATCCTGAGTACGCTGACTTTCTGTTTTGCTGGAGCAGATAGTTCGTCCCTCCTTGCTGCTGAGACAAAGTAGTGCTTCTACAACAAAGTCCCCAAAAGCTCTCCATCAAGGACATTGCCAGCTATTCTTCATTTGCAGCTTATCATGCACTCCAGCCTGGCACCATAAGCAGGCCTTATCACCTTGCTGAGGATCCTCAGCCAGCTACCAGAGGTGAAGCCAAGGGCAGGCACCCAGAGGAGTACATGCAAAAAAGCAAGGCTGCTCTCCCGCAATCTGTCACAAGAGACCCCCAAAAATTATCCACTCAATCACCTAGAAAGCACAGGCTACTTCATTCACACGCAACATCAGTCTTTATGTAGCAAGAGACAGGCAGAGCAAGGTTTAGAGGTGAGGAGCAGGGCAGTGTCTGGAGTCCCCAGTGCTAACTTGGACAGCAGTACAAGTTGTCCTATGTGGAGGTGGGAAGAAGGAAGACAGAAAGCTTCCCTCCTCACCATTGTTAGCTGGGATAAAGGCAAAGAGTGAGCCAAATCGTGATGACTCACTTTGACTCGAGGCAATAATGAAGGTTTTAAAGAGCTGTGACAACTGAGTGTAGACTGCTTATTCCAAGATTTAGATCAAAGCAGCCCAGTCAGCCTCTTTGCCTAAGTCTATTCTTGGGGGAGAAGGAGCTCCTGGGTCCTGATTGCACTTTGGCTGTATGGTACCACTGTGGCAGGAGAAGATTTCGCTGTGCCCTGGCTGTGTGTGGGTCTGGGCTTCATGCCAAAGGAACCCAGGCAGGCAGGCATGAGCAGCCATGATAAGCCCCAGCTGGTCCCTCAATGAGGGGAACCAGAATTATGGGGTGACCAACATGCCCATCTTGGAGGGTACAGCATAAAGGGCTCCTGCCCTGTGGTGCATGCTTAGCAAAAGAGATTGCCGGTTTGTATGAGGGCTTTTTACCATTCCTGTTTACTACACTGGGAAGCAGACAGCATTTCTGCTGTGGAATGTCTAGCAAGAATGAAAGACCTCCAAAAAACCAAAAGCATTTTGGTCAACATTGTCATAGAAGACAATAGTCCTTGATTTTGTTCTCAGACGCCCTGCTGTTAAAGCCTAGTCCTTGACCCCATCCACATCCCTGAGCTCTAGAAACGGTGCTGGTAAAAGCACAGTGAACGGATGAATCCAGCTGCAACTGAAGAGGAGCAGCCGCCCCAGAGAGGAAGAATCAGGACTGCCATATGGGGAGAGCTGGGCTGCTACTGTCAGACTTGAGAGTCTTTGCACATCCAGAAACTTCATGGAGAAAAGCAACCCTCACGAGTTGGGGGACACCAACACCTTTCTGCCACTGCCTGAGACACCTGCATGGGGAAGAAGTTGGAGACTGTCTTTTGAGGGGAAAGAGACTTTTCAGGCCAGGATGCTGGTGCCTGCGTGGAGACAAAATAAGATACCCCAGGAAGGTTCATCTGAATCTCTGCCTCTTAGACCTCATTTATTGTTTACAAAGGGGAAGGCAGGTCCCATGACAAACCACAGGTAAAGCAGAAGAATTAAGAACTTCCTTCTTTCAATGTCATATAAAAAGATAAATTGTAACTAGACATTTAACAAAATTAACTTTAAGGAGCACAGGCCAGAACGCAGATAAAACAGAAACATCCAGCTCTGCAAGGCCTCATGAAATTCAACCTAGCGTGCTTAAGGGAGCAGCTGAAGCAATCTCTGAATCATTAGCAATTATCTATGAAAACTAGGAACAGGGCAAAAATGCTCCCAGGAAACCCAAAACAAAGCCTGTCTTGAAGGATAGGTTAAAGAACTGTGGACCAGTCAGCCTAATGCTGAACTTTGAGAGCTGGAACAAAGTATTAGGTCATCCATACATATGTACAGTGTAAGAAGATAAGGAACAGTGAATATGGGCTTGTCAAGGAAAGATCTTGTCAAACAAAATTTATTTCCTTCCTTGGCAGGGTAATGGGTTTAAAGGATTAGAGGGAAGGAGTAGATGCGATTTACCTTTAATTTTGTAAAGGCTTTTGGCATACTCCCTGTGATGTTTTCTGTAGCAAGCTAAGAAAACAAAGTCTAGATGGAATCACTATGAAGTGGATGAGTGATTGAAAACGTATTTTCAAAAGTTATAATCAGTGATTTCCTGACCACTTGGGAGAACATCTCTAGATGGTTCCCACGGGGGACAGTCCTGGGTCCAGTTCTATTCAATATCTTCATTAGTATGTTGCATAGTGGATTGCAAAATACACAGAACATTTGCAGATGACACAGTTCAGAGACAGAGGATTCTGTTAGGATCAGGACTCAAAGTTATCTTGACAATCTGGAGACATAGTCTGAAAACAATAAGGTGAAATGTGACAAAGACAGAGGGACACGGACAGGAAGAAGAAAGCTTATAAACATGCAGAAATCTGGGAATTTCTGGCCAAGTGACAGTAGTGCAGAAAAGGATCAGAGGCTGGCGCAGGAACCAGCAAAGTGATACTGCTGGAGGGGTGGGAGAATTAGAAATCCTTTTCACCTGCATTAAGAGGTGTGTACCGTGTAAGACACAGGAGGTAATGACTCCAGTCTGTCGGTACTGGTGAAGACAGCTAGACTGCTCAATCTCATTCTGAAGCAAGCACTTCAGGAATGATAACACAACATCTGTGATGGCATCATGGGAAGAAGACGACACTCTCAAGGCCTCTGCCGGTTCTCATTTCTGTGATTCACAAACAGTTCCCCAGTTCCAGAAAGGAAGGTTCAGTCTGATTTTAAAGTCAGTCTCACCTCTTATGAGTTTACTGCATGTCATGTTCAACCACCCTGTGACTGCTTCATTCACTGCAATAGACAAGACTGCTTTGTACAGCAGACAAGTCTTTTGAGTGTGAGTGAAAGCTGGTGGAGACATATAAATAAAAATTACTTTGATTTACATATATATATAAAAATTTAAAAACAAATTCATTGAAAATTTTTCCTGTCTTAAAATCCGGGTTTTCTTTTAAATGCAAATGTTTCAGCTATGACAGTAATCTGCAGATAAGGGAGCTGCTAAGCTAACGAGGGTTCTCAGTGCTACTCTGTCCTTTGTAGAAAAATGTGTTGACATTTTACTGTAAAATCATACAACAAGACAGAATGGATCAGCTGAATGTGCTTAGGAAGTAAACTTCCCCCCCATCACAGACACCATTAAAGAGACAAGGTCTGCAAGGACTAACTCTTCCTGAGGATGAGCCAGTAATATTTAAACACTTGGCTGTACTGTTTGCCTTGGAAAGGAAGTGGTTTAGACAGCTGATAAATGTCAAAATGTTGAACATTTTGATCCCAATGCCTTCCAGTCAGTTTGGGCTTCCTTCATCTCTCTTACATCTTTAATGAGCAACTCTGACCTACGGTACTCCCTGCCATTCTATCTGAAGCAGAAGTAGGGATTTACTCAGATGTCTCCTGACTTTACCTACTGTCTTTTTGTGTAACACAGCCTTCTTGGTAATAATCACGCTGGTTAGGAGGGTCAGGGTGGCTGACAGTCTTGTTAACAGTAGGTAGGTACCGAAATGAAGGCAGCTCCTTCATCTACAAAGAAGTTAGGCAGCATCCAAGGCAGCCAGCTTGGCAGGACCCTATCTCACCAAGCAAGGGTGCAGGAGGAAGAACTCTTCAGCCTACTGGTATGATAACCAAAAGCATTTCAAAACACTCTGTAACAGAATACACAGCACAGCAATGCCTGAGTGCTCCTGGAGCAGCCCTCAACCACAGGCAATCAGTCACTTGTGTCATGGGCATGAGGCTGGCTGATGGCTTTATTCATGTGTACCAGCAAATACGAGGCTTATCTAATGGAAGGTGGCTGCTCCTGCTACAAGCAATAGCAGGAACTTCCCATCTAAAAATTTTACAAACGCCTTCCCTCATTCTAATAGCATATGGCTACATGCAAGCATTCCTGGGGTTTTCTCCTCCAAAGTTCTTGAAAGCTACCTAACAGCTGAGGGAAAACAGTTAGACATGTTCACCAGCAATGAGGACACACTGTAAAATAAACTCCCACGTCACATTTAACCCCATAAACACTCCTCTTCTGAAAATCACTTCTCTCCCACAGCTAGACCAAGTGCCCTCCACCTTGATGGCATCTTCCTGGGACTCACAGCCCCAGGCACCATCTCTTGAGTGCCAATGAACTCAAGGGCGCAAGATCACCAGACAGGAGCAAAGAATCAGGCCCAAATCAGGCCCACCACATCAGTGTGTTCACATATCACCCACACTTTCAGAGTGCAGAAAAAGGGTAGCAAAACCTCTCCTACCAAAAAGCACATTCGGCAATACTCAGCACCAAGCTGAGCAGAGAGCATGGCCATGGGAGTGCCACTGATGCAGGGAAAAGTCGCAGCCTGGGGCTTGTGCATCAGTCATGCTTCAGAGACTCAGATTTACTTGGAGGAAGCAGAGCTTAGTTATAAATAGCACTGGATAAGGCTTGGCCCTACTTTCAGTTTGTTTTCTTCCTGCTGGGATTTGGATGCTCTTCTTTGTACAGCGTTTCACCAGGAATCTGCTTGCTTATTCCCCTTACAGCACTTCACGCTGTATTTATTAGGCTAGTATGTTAACAGCTGAGGAGCGAGGAACCAGACATCAGACTCTCACTTGTTTGTCCCATCAGTGGCCATGTTCCCATGTCAGATACAGCATACAGCTGAGTGATGGGTGCCAGAGGCCAGCAAAGCTCAGGGGTATTTAACCAATTGTAATTCACAGCTCTTGGTTTAAATTCTGACTGTGCTTATCAAGTAAAATTTCCAATTTAGAGACAAAATATGACGTTCCCCACTCCATGTGCAGGGAAAGCAGACACACAGCAGGCAGGCTGGCATCCAAATCCCCAAGCTGTCTTATGCTGCTAAATCAGAGACAGCATCTGTAATGTGCCTGACAGAAGGTTCCCATCATCACAGGATCGAGTAGCCTTGCAGCAGGGATGGGGAGAGACGGCCTGGGGGCCTGCTGGGTGCCGAGGGTCCCAGATACCGTGCTGAGCTGTGGCAGCTCACCATGGCAGCAGGGGTGGGAGAAGGGTGGGAGCCGTGGCCAGCCCTGGCTCCCCACATCTCGCTATGTATCTGTGCAATCTTCTTTGCACTGTCCCTGCCCAGCTTGCCTCTAGCTCTGCCCTTATCGCTATTTCATCCTTTTCAGAGAAGCACTCTGTAGTTTCACATGCTACATCAGTGCCATTAAGATCCATCTGGTCCATATGTTTTCTACACCTATTTTCAAGATCCAGCAATCTGCAGTCACATTTCATAGGCCAGCAAAGATATACATTTTCTCCACTAAGATCCGAAATAGTTACCTGATTCCTATTAAATATTTAGTTAACTTTTGTGACTGCTATGAATCAGTAGAACAGGATTCAAAGATCCAAGTAACCAAACAAATGCATTACAACTTCTCTGCCCTTTTAAACCTCAGGCTAACACCTTCCAACATCCCAAGGCCTTCAGGGACTCTTAAATTTCATAAGTCAAGTTTTCTCCACAAACTAGCACCAGTACAACTAACAGGCAAAGAAAACTACTTATGCTTAGCTTGCAGACACCAGAAAAGAAACAAACAACCTGAAAAACCACAATAAGATGGTTTGGATCTTAAATAAAAGACAGAGGAGGGAGAAGACCAATACAGCATTAGAGTAGAATCTATTTAGCAAGCAGCAGTGAGAGCAGGAGGTAGAAAGTAAGTTCAGCATCTGTATGAAGCACAGAGGGAAAAGTAGCATCAAAGCAGAAAAAGCTCCTTTTCAGACAAATGTTACATGATCTGCAAGGGATGCTTTGCAAGAGAATTTCTAACTCACAATTTCTAACCCATACCCAAGGTGCAGTTTAAAAATAACCAGCTACAGAAACTGAATTTCCAGAAGGTACAGTCTGATATCATTTCAAAATACAACATTGAAGTTAAAAGATCAGGGATTTTGTTTATTACTGTCAAAAATACTTAGGAAGAAGCATTTGGACACTTACCTTGCCTAACCTTAAAGTGGCTCAAAAAGTGTCCAAAAGGTTTTGAACAAGGTACAAACATGCTGCAAAAGATTTTATCCAGCATTTCTGCCACAGCAGTGTCTTGCACATTCTGCCACCTCCACCGTGCCTAAATGAGCCCAAAGCTTCCAGATGAATTCCTGTGGCTCAGCAGAACCTTTCCAAAAAATGGTGAAACTTGACTCTGTGGGAGACAACCAGAAAGCTGCTGATCTTGACCGTGCTTTCTACAGCAAGCATATGGCAACCCTTCCCAAGCACAACCCTTCCTGCCCACATTTCCCTCTAGGAGAGGACAAGGGAGCAAACATGACAGATGTTCGTCAGCCACCAAATGCCTCAGGGAGCGGCAACGAGGAGTGCAGTGTCAGGTCCTTGACAGACTGGTGCAACTGCTGCTGCAACAGCCTGTTACCGGACACAGAGTTCAGCACAGGGAGCAGGATTGCAACTAAGCACTGCTCCAACAAGGAAGCCTCTGACAGATTGAGGTCTCTGGACTCCAAATGCACCTTGGCTGGCCCGTGGATGCTCTTCCACTCCTCTGTACTTCTGTGCATGTGATGAATGACTGAAGTGACTTCTGGTGAGGATATAGTGGCCTTCTTTACTCCTGGGTCATCAGACATTAATTAGACTTTTTGCCCTGTTTGCACTGGGCCAGGTATGGAAGGCAGGAATGGTAGCAAGAGCAAAGTAGTAGAAAGCTGGGGCTGGAAAGGAAGGTCCTCTGTGCAGACATTGCACTGACCTAGTATGAGAAACACTGTTTGCTTGTGTTACTCTAGAAGTTTTGGGCTAAATGTCCCTCATCATCAGGTTTCTGCTCTATTGTCCCTTCAGGCTACATTCTCCCACTTGCCAGTTCACACCCTGATGTTCCTCATCCCTGTCTCAGGTTCAGCTTCCTTGGTTTCTGGTCTCTTCTGTTGCTCTCTCTTCTCCAGATTTCTGTTTCTTCGCTAGAGTTATCCCCTAACAGTATCCTCAGAGAGTTGAATGACTTTTTTTCACTGAACTACCCCCAGCAAATACCCATTTTGTGCACCTTAGCAGTAAAGGCAATAGGAAAGGAGTTGAGCCTGTTCTGAGACAGCTGATCTTTATTCTGACCTTGATAGCAACCTTCTGTCTTTTCTTTTTCTTTTATTTCCTTTGCATCAAACTCTTTGTTTGCCTGAAGCCAAAGGAACAAAATATGTGAAGCAGTAACATCTCAGAGGCAACGCAAGCTGCAAAATCTGTTTGTCTGACTGCAGATGACAGATTTAGGAGACTGCCCGTCACCAGAAAAAAAACAATGTGCTGGTGTGACAGTGGATTATGAACAAAATTATTTTTCTTCTCCTGAGTGCAGCGAATACAATCAGCTTCCTGGAGAGGCCTTTTTTTGGTGGAGCTGTGCCCAGCAGCACGCAGTGTGGTGGAGGACAGCTGACTTTAAAGGGATTCTGTAACTGAACTCCTTTACTTCCATCAGTAAAATAAGACCTCAGTGAGTTTGGGGTGGCTTCATGAACTGCTAAGATTCAGTGTAGACTTATTTAAGGACTAAGATGAGAACACAGAAAGTAGAGATGGAGAAGGGATCACACAGTTACAGGGCAAGCTCCAGCGAGCAAGTGTAAGGTGTGTTTTATGTGGTTTACATTTGAGATGGGACTTCCAAAAGTTCTACTGGGAAACTATTCTGCAAGACGACACTCCCTCTAGTTTCCTTTGGCAGTTTGCAGACTATTACTGTCCTGCCTTCTTCTTTTTGTCCTAACCACTAGCGTCACACTTAACCTGAATGGCATTTGGTGAAGAATTAGTAAGCAGTGTCCAGCTCTTTCTCCTTCCATACACAAACATAAAGCAGAATTCTTTGAATGCCTTATGAAGCTCCATAGTATCAGCTTCTCATGGAGGTCAGATCAGCTTCAGTAAATTAACAATGAACCAAGCTGCTTTTCTAACCAGTGATCTCTCAATAGCAATTCAAACAATGCTGTGCACATGGGCAAGCCTGCCACAGCTGAGATTTGCTCTAAGCACAGCCAAAAGAAATGTTCCCTTTGCAGATCTTAGGATCAACACTCTGCAGTGGGAATTCAGTCAGTAATTCTGATGGTGAGCAAGTAAAAAAAAAAAATTTCTAACCCTCTGCAGCAGTTTGGCTCTCTACGAGTCCCAGCAGAAAGCAGAAATAATGTCCTTTTGGTTTGATGTGAAAGTGAACCAGAAGCACACAGTGGAAACAAATCTGTTGAATAGGATGTGTTTTAGGAGGGAGACTGAGCAGCAGAAACAAACATTGATACAGAAGATAGCTTCAGTTATCAGTCCCTGTTTCTTAACTGCTCCAGCTTCCAAGTGCTTCAAACCTAAAATATTTAATATATCCCAGTGATGAAAGGTAAGAAAAAAAGCACTCTTCTCAGCTGTAAATAAACCCTAAACACTATCTTTTTTAAAAAGAAGGGAGAAAGTAAGAACAAAGCTCTGAGGCTGGAAAAGGGAGAGGCTCTATGCTGGGAACCCCTTCCCAATAGGGTGTCACTTCTCCCCAGAGGAGACTGCTGTCATGGGCTCTGGGTGCCAAAGTCTAGCCAAGTTGTCTCACTTTGGCCACCCTTGTTATCATCTGGAGTCAAGCCCTGGGACAGAGCCACTGGCTTAAATTGATACCCTGTTCATGAACTTGCTTTCTAGGAGTACTCAGTGCTGGAGATGATGGGAGTGTGAGGATTTCGCTGACTATTTGGAGCATTATTTTGATCAAAATGGGGTTTAGTTTAATCCCACATAGGCTTTTGCCCAGCAGAACATGACAGGTTTAATGCCGTTTCCCAGGAGCTGGCTCCTTTTAAGCTGCTGTTCGCAGTCAAAGGCAGAGAGGCCTGAATTCACTGACCTCGGAGACCACTTCTAGTTCTACGTTCCTGTAAGACCTAAGGCTTCAGTGGTGTATTAGCCACATTGCACTGCGTGTATATACATTCACATGCTTATGTATGTATTTATTCTTTCCTGGCTTTGGATCTTAGTCAATTGGTAGTAAGGAATTAGAAATGCGTAATTTAAAACAGGCCAGAATTTTCCATTATTTACAATGCAGTAGCACTTAATATATCAAAGACAATTGCCAAACCTGTGAGAAGCCATTAGTATGCTCTTTAAAATCACAGGGACCGGTATTAGGCAGATAAGCTCATTCTTCGGTAACAGAATTAGAAAATTTATATTATTCTATTTTGCTTTTAATAATGGGCTATGTTATGTCAGCTTTGTTTTATGCAACATTACTGAGATGTTACTAAGTCACTGAAGATGAAACAGCACAAGAAACGAGCTGTCAGCCTGCTTTATTCACTTCCCATTTTGTTTCCATTGTGAAAGGGCTGTATTGTTTCAAAAGGAAGGAGCCAAGCAGTCCAGAGAACAAAGTCTCCTAATTGTTTGGGAGAACTTTGTGACTTTTCTAATTGGTTTTCAAAGTCATGGCTTGCAGTCTCTACAGAAGTGAGGACTGCACAGGGTGGTCCAGACAAAGACCAGGCTTCAGACCAGTTGGGGTGTTGATGGAGGAGAACAGAGCACCTTTGAACTAAATACAAGAAACAAGGCATCACTTTCTAGAATCATTTAACGGTGAAAGAGAAATAACAGTCCAATGTCTCAACCTAACAGATAATCCTTTATGTCACTTTTCCTCCATCAAATGGACAGAAAACATTTTCTAAACCTTTTGGTTGATATTGACAAATGCCTACAGTTCAGACCTTTCCAGCTGAGGTACAAGCTCTTCTCCTGATTGCTGTGCAATCACCTTATTACTATCCTTGCTCACAAGTTTCATAGCAAGTCAAAAACTGTAAAGTTTACTAAAAATATTGGTACTTTATTGCAGAAGAAAACTAAGAATAATGTTTCTCAGCACTCAGCCTTTGGAAATAAAACAAACAAGCAGGAACTACAGTCTACTCAAACCTACATATATCCATACCCATAAGGTATTTTCTCTCCTTTTCAGGACTATCTCCCTAGAGTGCCTAATGATTTTTTTCACCTCTGAGCCACATTGCTGCCAAGCAGTACACATAAACCTACCTCCAAAAACCCCATATAGACTGCCTCTACTGCTGAATGTACCTGCTTCTGGTCTGTATGGATGAGACCACTAATAACACTCCTTAAGCATACTCTGTCCTTCCCATTATCATTTGGGGCACAAATGATCTAGGATTCTGGCATCTATAGTGTGCGGTAACAACTGTTGACCTCCCGTAGCATGCCACAGCAAGGCCATGAAAAGCTGCACATAGGACTTACTCTTTTGTCAGGCTTTTTTACTGGAAGCTTAAATGGCATTGAGAGAAACTTGGAGTTCTCTATGTGTGTGTGTGTCTGTATCTGACACATTGTATTATAATAACAACCCATGGCTGGGGTACCACGTTAACCTGTAAGAAGAGCTAAAAATGTTTGCTACAGGAAAAGCTTTGGACAGACAAGCAGGAAATGTAAAATTCAGGTCTTCTCTGAAATGTTACATTTGCATAACCTCCCTGTTTATAGCAAGCACCAGTCTTGCTCTCCGCATATTCTACATTCATCTGCAGTCCCATCAGGATCCATTGATTTCTTAGACTTTTATTGGAAGACGCAACAACAAGGAGCCATGCCTCGGGGACAATCCATGCATGGCATGTGCCAAAGTACAAGGAACATTGACAGTGTGCCTAGATGTATGACTGTATAAGGCAGCTGAAATCAGGTGACAGCAGTAGTTAATGGCAGCAACACCTGTAGACCAGGCTAGCAAACCAAATACACACCCCTGCACCTCAACAGGCTCACACAGAACATGTTGAAATATGTGCTGTCACACTTTTACTGCTACAAACAAGATCAGAAGCGCATACACCTTCCAGTGTTCCAATCTTAACTCAGATTACATTGTAGACATAACTATAAAGTTAGCTGGATGTAGCAACATATTCACCCCAGTCCTTCATAGCATCATCCATCTGGTGACTCTTTGAGACAGATGCTAGAGTGGCATTACTTTAAGAGCATTACCCACACACCACAATCCTTAATTCACTAGAATACTTCAAGGTCAACTACAAGGTAGTATATCTTGAATCTCAGTGGCAACTAATTCCACAGGCAGCTGCCCCTGGGTTTATTGTGCTCAACAGAGCTCTCTTTCAGGGCTTATATACTTGTTTTACACACTGCTCATCACTTGCTGCCCTGTCATTCTGCATTTGGAATGTAAATAGCATTGCATGCTTGTATATACAGAGATCAGTTCCTCCCCAAACAGAAGTAATTTATAATAATGAAAACTAATGAGAAATAATTGATTATAGCAAACTTTTGCTCATATATTTCATTTCTGTTGAGGACCAAGGACTCATGCAATTGCTTCGCCTTTCTGCATATTTCAAAATTACCTTGAATTACAACTTAATAATCAATCACTAATGCATGTATTTATTAAACCAACACCTTTCCCCATACAGCACTTTTCCTGCTGTCCCCAAACTCAGCCCAATTAAAAGCCCAGTTAGAGGAAAGGAAAAGGACCCTTACCTGCCACACTGGCTCCGTGTGCTTTCCTGACTTAGCACTACTCTCGTAGCTGGGCTGGGAGGTTGCCTTCTTCAGGTTGTAGATGGCCACGTTGCCATCATAGAAGCCCACTGCCACGAGGTACGGGTGGTCATTATGGAAGTCCAGGCACATGATGCCACTCTCACTGCTGAAGACATACTCTGGGAAGGAGGGGTTCTTCATGGTGTAGAGCAGGAGCATGCCCTGGCCCTGCTTCATGAAGTCATCTAAATAAGGAGGAGTTTTGCTGTTAAATCTACCATTGAGACATACAATCTGACAGCACTCACCTATGCCTAAAACCCGTCTGAATGCAAAGTCATGTGGGAAGGACATCAGTCACAGGACCAAATAGTCATGTTGGTGTGCCTACATCTGAACATCCTTTCTGTCATTGATATGTCGTCCCCAGAACATGAGGACAATGTGGTTATGCAGAAAAACTGCTGTTTTGGCAGTTTTTCTCTAGGAGAGAGAATTGAGAAGCCTTGGAGAAAAAGTGTGGAGGAAAAAAGAATCTTGTGGACACTTCTTTCTTTGGGCTAGGATTTCACTAACATTGCAGACATGCAGTCTGAACCAAGGATGGTGGCATTTCGGTTTCTGTATTGGCAACATTTGATATTACAGCATCCACTGCTTCTTCAAAGAAAAGCATTCCATTGAAGTATCTGTAAAGCATCATATCCACTGCCATTACACATAACTGTACAATGCACAAGTCACTACAGCTTTGTTTTCTGGTTATGACCAACATTTCCTCCTTGCTTGGCACAGAAGCTTTTTTTTTTTGCCAAGACTTTCCATTTTCTTTTCTATTTACTTTCACCCTTCCTTTGCAATTCCTGAAATTAGCTCTCCCTATTCTCCATAGGACCATCTTTCTTTTGCATTTTTTTTTTATCATGTCCTGGCTATCTCTGCCATTACCAGTTTTTTTGCTTATTTAAAAAACATTTTCCAAATTCTTTTAAAGGGGAAGAAAAGTTGTTGATGTAGATAAGCTCTCCAGAATCAAAGGAGGAGCTTTCCTAATCTATGAAAACAATGCTCTCTCTGAAAGTATCCTGGCCATCTCTCCAAGCACTTTTTCTTACTGTCAAATGCCCTTGGGCACACAGTATATGGGGAAACAAATTTACTGCTTTCTGCGCTTCAAGTACCCATGATATGTCCTATTTCCAGAACAGTCATCTCCTTTTAAAAGTGCTTCCTACCTTTATTAGCATTTTGACCAGCCTGCAGGATAAGGACTTGGTAAATGTGTACCCCAGTGATAACACAAACTTCAGAGAACTCTCCCTGGTAGCAACCTGATACCAAATCAGCATTCAGGTTACCGACATTACTTACCTCAAATTTATCAAGGCCACATAGAGAACATTCAACGAACCAGCAAAGAAAAACACATCAACAAAACTATTACTGCTGCTTTGTATTTGGATTTAGTAAATATTCTGTTTTCACAGATCCCTCTGTACATTGCAGCCAGGTAGGGGAAAAGGCTTCCTTATTTTGCGGAAAGGTGAGATTCCAATACTGGCATTACTTTAAACATATCTGAACCCAAACAATATTTTTAACATTTTTTTTTTGGAAGGAGGGGAAGTTTATTCCTAGAATTTTAGCTGAAAAGGAAGTGAACTTGCTTTCTCCATCAGAGATTTGCCCTGTCCTTTGAATTCACAGAATTCCCTTTGTTCTTAGCCAAGTAATGTTAATGAACTAGTATCGAGGTCCAGCCATGATAAGGATTAATCTCTCCTCTTCTCAGGAGCAGAAACACTTGGGAAGGCTGTCGAAAAGACCTACAGGAGTGACTCACAGCACAATAGACCTTGAAGTCAAATCAGTTAGATGATAGCCTTTGAATTCAATCTGTTTCATGCTTTTATTTCTCCTGGAGTGTGCTGACCAGCCAGGCATATTTCCAAAAAGTCTGTGGTGCACATTTATTTTCTATCTGTTGGCACTGTGCTGAGAGGCCCCAGAGAGCTGTCCCCCATGCTACCTGCACAGACAGCAGAGGAGGCACCCCTAGAGAAGGTGATTCAGCCTCCAAAGACCTGAACTGGGTTTTGGATGTGCTTCTCTCTCCACTGATCTGGTGGTATCACAGATCAGCCATATTCTTCAATTAGAGATGATGGAGCAGGCCTTTTATGGGATAAAGTAACTCAGCAGCTTCAACAAGACCACCTGGAGGTTAGCCTGGCAGGGAAAAAGCAAGGTCTTGGGAAGAAGCTCTGGCAGAGTGAAACACAGAGTTTAGTTTGCAGATTAAGACACCCAAATGCAGGTCTACGTGTGGGTGGCTGGCTGTGCGCTCAGAGTCTAAGCTCCTGCTACTATCACTAGAGATTAATAAATCCACTTCACTGATGTAGAAAACTCACCTTAAAGAAGATCCCTATATTAAGTCTGCTGATCTACTCTCTAGGCTCCACTGACTGTAATGGTCAGCCCTCTACTGACCGTTAAACACATCTTAATCCATAAGCTGAATCCTACTCATTGTCTCCTTTATGTCACGAAATACCACAGACGTGGGTTAAATCACAGATGTGTGAATACTGCACGTAAGTCTGGACAATATAATTGCTAAAGTACAGCCTATTTCTGATGAAAGGCAAAGTGATGAGAATAATCCACAATTAACACTGAAGCGTGGTACATAAATCCCAGTAAAACAGTAACCTTCTAAGAGTAGGCATATAAACCCATTTCAATGAAGGGTGAATTCTCACCCAGAGTACTAAACTGTGACATACCAACATGTTCTTTAATAAATGAAAAAAAAAAAAAGAGGCTTATGTCATTGGCGACAGTCAGTGTTCAAGAATGGCAGGGACAGCACCTACCCACAGCAGCGTATCTGTCATATACCTTTGAAGCATTGCCTTTTCAAGAGAAAGGTTTGTGTTTTTCAGTAAAAACTAGCAGAGCACTGCAGTGTGCCCCAAATCCTGTGTAGCTGATCTCTCAGGATGCAGGTGACTCACTGAAAGAATGTTAGAAGACCACCAAGCACACAGCAAAGCAGAGGGTGCTGAACCAAGAGCTGACAACGGCTACACCACTGCTGGAGGTGAAAGCAGCAGCTTCAGATCTGAGACAGCTCTCTGCACTGCATGGATGCACTAGCATGCACTGGAAGAGCAGAGAGTATCTGCCCCATGCAGACCCACAAAGTGCAAACTGGCTCTTCTTCTGAGATACAAGGCCTGGAGATACTAGAGATATCAGACAGTTATTCCGACAATCAGTGCCAGCAGGAGTTGTTCTACTTTACACAAGGACACAAGGCAGCACAGCAAGAAGAGAGGACAGACTCTTGCTGTAATGAGGAAGAGTTGTATGTCATGAGGATCCTCAGTGTTCACCTGAGTGGACGTTAAATTTCACACCTTGACATGTAACAAGTGTATATAGGAAGAGAAGTTTTGCTAATGAAAGATGCAGATAGCATGATTACTGGTGTCAACCTGGAGAAGTGAGCTTGTAAGCATCACATGCAATCAGATATAGGTTTCAAACCAACTATTATCACTGTCTAAAATATTCATCTGCATTTGCATTTAAAGCTGGACAGATTCAATGTAAACCCTTTTCAGAAAAATATTGATTTAGTGGTAGCAAAGTACCGCAGAATATCATTGTGGTATCACCAAATAGTTCATGCAAAACAAAAATCTGAGAAGTATTTAAATCTTTTGTTCTGATGCTTACTAGGTGTCTGTTTTAACAGATTTTTCATTTATATTTTTCCTTAGCTGAATTTAAAAGAATTGGCAAATGTTCAGTATCAGATCAAAATATTTTGTTTGCTGGACAGGAATTTTTTCTATTTGCATCTTTTCCTTTTGGTTCAGCCCAAAAAAAACAGGAGACACTTATGTTTTTTCTCAGTTTCCTTCAAAATGCTTAGTGGCTGAACCAGTATGCTCAACATAACAGTATCCTCAAATTAGAAACTACAATGCTTGGGGTAAATCCTGCATTCACATAGTAAATCTCAATGCGGGGACTCTCCATGGTCACAAATGAAAGCAGATATTTTTACTATGCAAGAAGCCAGTGCTACAGTTTCTTGTGTGATAAACTGGCAAATTACTTTCTCTTTGGAAGATTTAGAACCCAAAACACTGCAGCCTTACATCTCAGATCCTGTGATATATGGCTTTCTACAAATGAAGTCTGCCAGCTGTCTCACTGATACGGCTCGCACCAAGAAATCACCATGTTAAAAGGAACCACTGTTGCTTAAAATCTGTCCTTTCTCCTCCAAGAGCCCATTTAAAAAAAGAAGTAAGATGGAGAAGCATGGCTGTGAACAGCTGCCTGATTCTGAGCATCACATTTGCACAAGCACATCTACTCTCCTTTCCTAGATATGCCCATGCTTGATGAGCTTGCTGACTGGGCCTCTACCCTTTAGGCCTGGATTTCTGAGAAGCCAAGAGAAGGGGCCGGCTGCGGTTTACACTTGTTTAGGCGATCTCCTCTGGGAGAAGAGATCAGTTTCAAAGACAAAAATTTTGGTCCCCAAAGAAATGGTTCAGTTGTTTACTTGCCTTTCAGATATTTAAACGGTACGGAACAAAAAAGGTTATCTGCAGGCCAGTAAATTTCTCCAAGCAAATTATTATTATTATCTAGGTCTACAAAACGCTGAGCACAGACTAAAAATTTGCGTGTGCTACAGCCTGCACGGCACAGACAGATGACTGAGCAAGTCACAAATTAATGAATTCTCAATACTTGTTTTTTTTTTCTATCAGCAAGCAAAACCTGTGCAGCATGGCACTGAGCACAGGCTAATCTAACCCGCTGTGAAACATGCTGGGTGAGCTTGTGCTGCTTCAGCAAGACTCTCTCCTGGCTTATTTAAATAGCCCTGCCAACTCCATGCTTTGCTGCGGTCGCAGAATGGGTGTGCTGTAAGAAAGGAAACGGCTGGCACTTTGAGCTTAACTGTATGCCAATAGTTCAGAAAAAAACAGGAAAGAACAAATCTTTCCAAGGAGCTCAGAGAGTTTGGGCATGTGCTGAATATGTTTTCAAAAGCTCTTGAGGAGTAGCAGTAATAACTGGAAGTTTTGTAGCACTTCAGAGTGCTTTACGCCTGTATCCGCAGCACTCCTTTTTGCAGCCAAAGGAATAAGAAAGGGCAGTGGAGGGGACTGCCAAAGACACTACAGCAAGCTGGAAGAAAAAGAAGCAGAACTGGGAATTCACAGGGCTCTCCTGAAGGAGGCCCCATCCTAGGATCCCTGAGAAAGCTGAACTGGGATCACTGATGTCCATTCTGTTCCTATTCCCTAAAATGCCTAGCAGTACTCGAGTATACTGCTGTGTCCATACAAGCCCTGATCACTATGGATCTGGCTGTGAATCATGTTGTGGGCAGGGAAAAGACTAACACTGAACTTTCAAAACAGTCCCTTCTCAGAAAAGAAAATATTTGGAGAATTCATTCCTTCATAGGTCAAAGCCAGAAAGCCTGGCCTCCTCTATTTCACAGCTCACAACTGTTACTGGTATATCCTGTTTCGACCGGATAACTTGGTTTTGGTTCGTATATGCATATTTCATTTGAAGATCTCAAAAGATAGAGAAGCAACCGTTCCATTTTGCAGTTTGTTTTAATCTTTAATCACTCTGAGTGATTAAAAAGCTGCAGCTAGTTCCTTATTTGACTTATCTGGCTTTCCACGGTTAATTCTGACTATGCCTCTCTTGATTGGATGACGGACTTCTTTCCTATCTGGTGCTTTCTCTTCATTAAGATACTTTAAAACTGAACACTAGTCAGCTTTCAGCATACTTTTGATAACCTCCACAGCCTGAACTCAAAAATCCCATTTATTTTCACCAGCACTGCATAGACAGGCCTGCTCAGCAAAAAGCTGGGACCCAGCACAAGCTTTGCCACATCAGTCAATGGCGCTGCCTTCACAGTTGCAAAGAGAAAGCTGTTTCTCAACAGATGTGGAGAACAGTAGAATATTAAGAAACTTTCCACAGATATGTGGAGGACATCATATGGCTAGGACTTGTGCTAGGGCCAGACAAAATTCACTTGCAGTCCAAATTTCAACTGGATATTGTCCTCTCTTCACCTCTAGGGCATCTTCTCCAACTCTAAATTCAACCTGGGGCTCTTTACTGAACTATCTACAGTTTTTCTGCATGCTTTGAAAACTGTTGACTCCAGAACCAAACATAATATTCCAGTATCAGTTCCACTAGTGCTTAAATCATATATCTGCTGCCACTCAGGACTCCCTGTTTGCACTCCAGGATCATGTTCACCCTCCTTGCCAAGATATCACACTGGGAACTCAAATTTATTGCTTGCCGACAAAAGCCTTTTTTTTTGTTGTTTTTTTATAGTTGCTGCCTTCCAAAACACAGCACTCCTCCTTGTTTAGAGAGGTATAATGTTGTATTTGGCTGCATTAAAATGCATTTGGTTTGAATAATTCCAGCTTACCACAAGATTCATCACTCTGTACAACAGCCCTGTTCCCAGCATGATTTACAACTCCACCTACCTTTTCATCAGTCACACATTTCATCTGCTGTGAGTTTATATTTCCATCCAGAGGACCAATGAAAACAATGCCTAGCTCCAGGGCCAAGATGGATCCTGACAGCACCCCCTCTGAGACACTGCCTCAGACGACACCTCCACCAGCATTTATTTTGAGACATTTGTCAGTGGAATTTGAACCCCCACATTAAGACCACCTGTGCTGGGCTGAATTCAATGAGCACGGGCACTTCTCACCCCAGGGAAACATGTACCCTCCGGTTAGCAGTTTGGACACTGCAAGATCTGCAAGCTCTGAGCAAGCCCATCAGTGCAGTGGAGGCAAATCATAGATCATTTTGGTTTATGCTGATTCAGATTTTGAATGTCAGATTTAACACTCTGCTTGACACCTTTCACTAGCTGCTGGACTAATTCCTGGTACTCGTGATCAAGTTTATGTTATTAGCTGGGGTTCTGTTTAGGAGGCACAGAAATTGCAGTTTGGACAGCAGAGGGAAAAAACCAGAATTACTAAGTCTTTCGGACATTTTAGAAAAGATGAAATAGACAGGTGATAAGGCAAGCTGTAATTTATTCATGTCCTGAGGCCGTGTCGCAGTCCTAATAACGGCTGTTGCCTCTGCACATGTCAAAGGCAAGACACACACTTCAGAAGCATGGATGGGTAGATACAAACAGCCTTTAAGAAAATGAGTTATCAGTTATGTTTGCATCTTACTTTAAAATACAATCTGGCAAAGTAATAGAAGAGAGATAGCAGTCAACTAGGTCAGCAAACCTGAGAGATTTAGGAAATGCCTGGAACTATGTGCTGTTTGTCAGCGCATGCGAGAGCAGAGGCTCGAAGCAGACAAGAACAGGGGAGAACGGCATGAAAAGATGTAGCATCTTCCTCCAAACAGCAGGAGGATCTGGCTTGCAGCTCAGATCTCCCCTGGTTCACATCAATGTGAGCAGGTGAGCACTGCAAAAAGAGAAGGAATGTGCAACTGGGCTCAGTTTGCAATGCTGTAGGTAAAACCAGAGTTTTCTCATTCTTATCAGACAGGGTTTTGCATGATAGGTCTAGCAGACACTATGATTCTTTTTCAAATTTTCTTCTTTAAATAAGATATTCATAAGGCCTTGGTTTTACAATGTAAATAGTAACTGTGCAACTGCCCGTGTGTTACGAATGCTAAATTACACTCTGAAAATACTCACATAAAATGGAGAAAGAGTCCATGTCTTTATCTTGTACAATAAAGGTGCAAGACTAGCAATGAGCAGATTTGTATTCCAGACCCTGCTGTGCCGAGACCAGCTACTATGGTCTTAGTCCTTTCTTCTCCGTACTTCTCACAGCACTTTTGAGGATACACATCACATGAGGGAGGAAAGGCGTGACTGATGGGGGGCTATAAAAATTCAGTCTATCAATAATGTCAAAAGCAACACTCCTGTTGTTTTCAGGAATGCATTTATGTTTGACCCTCAGCTAGACAGACTAGCAATCCCGCAGAACTCACTCCCATAGCTCCTCAGAAACCAGGGAGCGGAGGACACGTCCCCGGCTCCAACATCCAGGAGGAAGCACTTGTCTCCGCAGAGCACTCTGCAGCTGGGAAGCTGGACAAGTGCTAATCCTACCCTTACACATCAGTCACCACAACCAGCTGAACTCTTGCTCCTGCCTTTCTTGTTTTGGTCAGCTTAAACTGCAATCTTGATAGTATTTCACCATTTAATACCTGAGGCTCTGTTTCCTCTACCTCTGTTCTAAAAAACTGGCATACTTGACAGCATTCGCAACCAACTAAATATTTAAGAGTGCCATCAAGTGGCCAAGTGGGGGCTTCCAGGAGGCACATACCGTTTAGAAATCCCCAGGATCATGCAACAAATGGACATCTATAAATGTTCTGCCTTCGGGTAATCACACCAGCCTGCTGTTACTGCAAACAAGCCAGGCTGCCAGGATCTCAGTATTCCTGATCTGAAGAGCTCTGAGGGGGATGCACACACCGCAGGAGATGCTTATATATTCCATAATTAAAGGATAGGAACGTTTGAGTTTTATGATGGTGCTGCAGCCTCTTGAAAGCTGACAGATGCCTGATGAGATGGACATGTACAGCCCAGACCATGGAGGAGGCAATTAGAAATGATACTGCAGCTCAGAGAACTTTTTTGAAGACATTTGGCAGAAGACCCAGATTTGATTGAGGCGTAAAGAAGCACAGTTATACACACAGGCCAACCTGCAGTCAATTTTGCACAGGCATGTACTTCAAGAACAGTGAATATTAAGAGCAGCCATTACAGCTCAGACACCTGCCCCTATCCCGTTTGCAGCAGTGGTTAACATCAAATGCTAAGGGAAGTGTATAAGACATGGCACAAAATCAGTGATATTTCTTCTACAATATTGTCTAGGCCCCTACTAATTTGTGGTTAAGCATCTCCCAAGTCCCTAATGGTCCTCTTCGCATTCCCCTGTGCAGCCAGCTACTGTCTTTAAATCTGAACAGTATCTTTCAGCATTCCTCTTTGTACTGGGCTGGAATATACACCAGATACTCAGTTCTTCTCACAGGAATTTGGGGGTTTTGGCTTGCTTTTATTTTTAGTACAAAAAATACTGCGCATCTCAAGCAGGTATGTGAAGCATATGATTGGTGGTTAGTATAAGTGGGTTTTAAGAGCTACTAAAAGTAGATTTCAGAGAAAAACTATCAATTTTCTAAAAAAAAACTGAATGAAAACAGAAGTAACTTTTATATTTGTTAGTCTCAAATAAAGCCAGTTCACAATGTATATGGCAACAAAGCAATAGCTTTCAATCCTTTGATCAGATAACACAGGCAGGGGGAAAAAAAGGCAGTTATGGCAAGAAGAGAGAGGATCTTTCACAGTGAAATTTCCAAATGGTGGCTAGCTGTTACGAGGGAATGGAACTGGTCCGAAAGGTTCACATAAAGCATCCAGTATCTATGCAAACCATGGGCCAAATTTTGGCTCACACTTAGATATGATGGCTAAAGGATGAAAAAGAAAAGAATCGCACAATCACAGAATAGCTGAGGTTGGAAGGCACCTCCGGAGATCATCTAGTCCAATCCCCTCCTGCTTAAAGCATGGTCAGCTGGAACACAATGTCCAGGACTGTGCTGAGTCAGGTTTCCAATATCTAGGCTGTGGAGATACTGTTCCATTGCTCAACCACCATCACAGTAATGAAGTTCTGTCTTACATTTGAAGGGACTTTTCTCTATCTTAGTTCATGTCCATTGTCTTTTGTCCTTTCACTTGATATCACTGAGAAGAGTCTAGCTCTGGTTTTGTTATTTCTTCCCATCAGGTATTTATACACATAAGAAGCAACTTCTACCTTTCTCTAGCAAAAGCCAACTTCATAGACTTCCAGCTCTGGGAAGCCAACCACTACGCAAACAAAAGCAGGCTACAAGTCTGGTCAACACCACGGATTCACTGTGGGAGTTAAAGGAGGGTTTATATATACATTCAGACACTTCAGAGAGTAAATAACAGGTTATAATGTGAAAAAAAGCTCCCAGTGTTTTGCTGGGGTGATCCCGTTCTTCTGTGCACAGTCTTACAGCTTGGAAACAAAGATACAGCCATACAGCACCAAGGGTGCCCAGGAAGGCTGAGCCAAACATCTCCAAACTTCAAAGTCCTTGGCATCCACGATCTGGCATCCACAGTATCAGCACCTTGAGAATCTACTGTGCTGGCTTCTCTTTTAAGAACTCATCAAACAATAAAAAAGCTGACACAACTGTCCCTCTATGAAGACCTCTTACGCAGTGCTGGAAACCACTTCATCAGGCACCATTTGATGGGAGGAGCTGGAAAATGCCAATGCCAGTCAGCTCCCTTACACCTGGAGGAATCTGATGAGAATAAATCAAGGCTGAATGAGTTGACCACAGCTCTTGGAGCAATATCTGCTGCCTTTCTTTTACAGCAGTGAGACTCTTTCCAACAGCAGTCACTTGCTAAAATTTAGCAATGATCTAAATCCAGTGTGATAATGTTGAAAAATTAATGCCTAGACTACCCAGTCCTATACACAGAGTAAGCCTCAAGTTCTTCACAGAAAGTTATATTCTCTTTCTCTTATAGCCAGGAAAACAGAAGTGTAGAGGAGTTGCTGAAGACAAAACGCAAAGCTACTTACATGATTCGCCACTTAGATTCCACACTGATACAGAGATTTAAGCACCCCTGAATAATTTTTTCCTACCTTCTCTAGTTGACTTCATCCCACAATAGTGATATCCTTGAGAAAACACATGCAGCACTCAGAATAATTAAAAAAAAAAAAACAATGCCAGAAACAACAACAACAAAACCCCACCACAAAACGTACACAGTTTTTTATACTGTTCTGGTGATAGAAGTTTCTAGAAACTGAAAATTTGGTCTGCATTTATTCTTCAATGGCCAGAATTTTTAAAGTATTCCTGATAGAATCTTAACCTTAAGTGGCCTACAATATGAGTCAGTGGATGTTAGCATCCAGATATTTCTGGGTATGTTCTGACAGTTTGGCAGCTTAGCAAATACTACCAAGCATGAAGCAGAGAACTGAAAACTATGATTGAGTTTTGTAAGTGGGGATCAGCAGAGAAAAATGTTATATTGAAGAATCTGTGTTTTCATTTTGCATCAGCAAGAAACCAAAGGTAAGCTCAGAAGAGTTTGGACGTCTCACAAGTTTCAACTCTAACAAAAACATTAAATTGGATAGATTTCCTTCAGGTTTTTAGTGATGTATTCTGTTGAAAAATGATCCTTACTCATCTCCAGAACAAAAGACAGAAGATAAAAGTCTTTGAAGAAAAAGTCTTTAATGGGCCCTTATACAATTTCTTTGTACCATTCTGCCCTAGGAAGATGGACAACCTATATAACTTCAGGAGCTTACAAAGTAACTTACATATTGCTAGAATTAATGATGGCATAAGCTCAACACAGTTTTATAAATTCTAAGGCCAAAGGATTTTGTTGTGATGAATAAATCCTGTACTTGTACCCATGCTTAATTACTTCCAACATTAAAAATGCAATTTATTTCCAGCTTTCTAAGATCTCTGAATTCTACTTCCAGTTGCTAGATTCTGTCCTAGATGAAAAAGTAAGATAAAAGAGTTCTGTTCCGTAAGATATCTCCTTCCTTTCCCTTAAAATAACTAATGGACAGTAATCAAATCACTACTTAAACTTCTTAAACTGAGTTTCTCCTAAGTCGAGCTGTTTAAGGATTTCACTGTAAGGCAGTTTCCAAACATAAGTCACATTGTGTCTTGTCTCTGAATCTTTTTCAATTTTAACATCCATTTTGAAGACTGAACCATTAATAGCTGGATACAACATTCCAGTAAAGGTCTCACCAGCATCACACACAGAAGTAGCACCTCCTCCTTCCTGTTACTCTCTAGTACATCAGTACATACAGTATCCCATGTCAGACCTCCTAAGACGCGCTTCTGCAACTGCTCTTCCAGATTTAGCTAGCAGTTTTGTTTCTCAGAGTGTATATCAAGATAGGAGAATATTTTCAAGTCCAGTTTCACGACTGGCACAAAACAATCTAACCAAGGGCTGCTGCTAAAACTCCTGATCTGTCTTTCCCTCTGCCATTTTTTTCTTCCCTCTTCTGTGTTCTAACCCTAGTGACCCTGTGCTTGCTGATCTGGCTGAAAAAACAACCATTTTAAATGGCACTGTCATCTTAGGGTACTGATGGTGATATTGCATGCATGTAATATTCAATCTACATAATTAGCAGCTCTTAAATGAAATCTAAGGAGAACTAGGTCTTTAAAGCTGCCTGGTAACCCAGCTCTCTGGATGCTAGCCAGCAAAGACAGACAGCTGACTTAGCAAGCTTCCTGCTCTTTGCAGGAACAGGGGATGGTTGGGACAAGTTAGGGGCTCCCCAAAACAGAATCATGGTGTGATGGCACAAGTCTGGAGAAGTAGGACCCCAGGTGGAACAACCTCTCTGAAAAAAATGCCTCTAGAGTCACTGTCCCTCTATGGGAACTGCACAAACAGAGCCTTCTGTTTCTAGAGGACTGCCCTACAGGATCTGAGATGAATGCAGCTCTGGACACATGCTGTCTTCTGTGGCTCCTTTGGCTTGGCTTTTTCATCAGTAAGAATAGAGGCAATATTGTCTGATCTCATCTGGGAAGACACAAACAGTCAAGGCAGAAAGGAACTCAGACACCACAGCAATGGAGACCATTTAAGTCACTAAAAAATGCAGGCAGAGATCCTGCCCTTTCTGCAATCCCAGGTCACTGTGGAGGAGCTGTCACATACGGTGCTCTGAAGTCAGTCTAAACAACACGTGGATAACTGCAGCACCAGGCTGGAAGGCAAGGGCTACTAGAAATTAGCTCTGCTGAGAGAAGTGCGGTACAGGTCACCCAACCCATAAGTATTTCTACCTTAACCCCTCCTGCAAGCCACGTTTGGCCTGGAGGAGGCTTGGATCTTCTCATTCATTTCTTTATATTTTGTAAAGGCTAGATACCATAGCTGGAGTAGAAAGGGCTTTAAATCATAGAATCATAGAATCATTTGGGCTGGAAAGGACCTTTAGAGGTCATCTAGTCCAACCCCCCTGCGGTGAGCAGGGACACCTCCAACTAGATAAGGTTACTCAAAGCCCCATCTACTCTGACCTTGAATGTTTCCAGGGATGAGGCTTCCAACACCTCTCTGGGCAACCTGTTCCAGTGTTTCAGCACCTTCACTGTAAAAAATTTCTTCCTTATGTCTAATCTGAATCTACACTCTTTTAGTTTAAAACCATTACCCCTTGTCCTGTCACAGCAGACCCTGCTAAGAAGTCTTTCCCCATCTCTCATATAGGCCCCTTTTAAGTATTGGAAGGTTGCAATGAGGTCTCCCCAAAGCCTTCTCTTCTCCAGGCTGAACAACGCCAACTCTCTCAACCTCTTGTCATAGGAGAAGTGCTCCATCCCTCTGATCATCCTCATGGCCTCCTTCTAAATGTACAGTAGAAAGCTACTTCTGGTGTCGGGAACAGGGGTATAGAGAGAAGACAGCAAGGAAGGCAAGGTCCTGTGCCCCTGAGCACTGCTTCACAGTCTGTGTAGTTCTCTGATAAGATTCACTCACTAGCATCACTTCGCACAAATGAATAAAACCAGCTGATGAATGAAAGCACCATGTGGCAACAGGCTACAGTGGTTGGCAGGAGTATTGCTGTTTTCGTTTCTGTGCTTTCATATTAGTTCTTCCTCCACAAAGCATCTAATCAGCCGACGCTATACAGCAGAAAATTAATGGTTTCCTTCAGAGAGCCGCCTCATGATGCCAGAGAGCACAGTGGGATTGTTCGTAAATACTTGATTAGAAAAAGCAAGTAAAATTGGTGTGAAAACATGCAAGAATTAATGCCGCGCCACTATCCAATTAGGACATTTATAGTACAGAGGTGATCCCAGCCAACATTAACAAATGTGGTACTACACCAAATGCCTTCACCAGCGACTCTGCCTGTGCAAAGCCAGCACTCCCACAGATCCAGCCTGAAAACAGTTGATTGACAGGAGCTGACATGGTTTCCAGGGGATACATTGGGTGTTCTGTTCTGCTCCGTCTCTACACAGCACACAAAAGAGAGGGTACTGGAGCATCCTCAGAGCCTTTGAGTATGCCCTAAGCCCGCTCATGGCTAATTGGAATAAGGGACAGGGCGCAGAGTGGGAATGAGCCCTGCTTCCTTGGTATTCAGTGTCCTTTGAAAATCTCCCAACAAGAAGCAAAATACACGACCAGTCACTAACCCATGCATGTTTCTCTGTGGATGTTTTCATGCAACAGAACTCTATTTTGAGGAGGTGTTTCCTTGCACAAGTCTCTCTCCAAAGAGAGGGACATCGATAGGGCATAGTCTGTGAGGAGCTTCAAGGCTCTCTGCTTGCACATCTGCACAAGGAATTGAAAGGTCCCTGCTGCCATAAGGCAGCATGGCCACAGCAAAGAAGACTCTCCTCCAGGGAGGATATGTCCTTAATTGCCCACCTGGCTGAAGTGGGAAATCCCTCATTTGGTTTCCAGTCCAAGCTCTGCTCCTTCACTTCTGAATTTCAGGTTTAAAGATGTAACAAACCCTCTCGGAAGGGGTGTCAGGTGCACTTTTGCAGGTTTTTTCTCCAGCAAGTGAGTCTGACAATACTGGGACAAGCTGCTTAAGAGGAGAGAAGAGCCCCCATCCTCTCGAGCTTTAAGACACTGGTCTTAAAAGTGCCACGCATTTGTCAGAAGTCATTAGGCAGAATTAAGTCTGTCCTGATATAAAGAAATGATTCCTAGAGGCCCAGTCCAGCCTGATTTTATATTATTCTTTAACTTCATATTTTGGCTTTTGTATGAAACCAACACTGCAATAGCCAAAGATTAAAATCAAACTGATGTGCTAATTTACAGTTCCTTCCAACAAACAAGGAAAAACCTTATGCTGTAGTGCAGAAGGAAGACATCATCAAATATCTTACCAATGAAAACAGTGGGCTGATTCTGATCTTGTTTATGTGAACAGAAATTAGGTATAATTCCATAGCCAGACACGCTGGTAAACCTAGGCATGAAATCAGAATACAGTCTAGCAGTATTTTAGATATTGCCTGATTGTCCTATCCTATCCAACACAGAAAACACCAGTAAGGTGTGGTAATCATCCTAACTGACAGTAAACTTTCATTGCCCAGTTATCTTGGTCATTACATGTGGTTTTCAGAATTCCTGCTCTGCAGCTGTTTACCTGAACTGACAACAATTTCTTTTTCCACTTCATCTGGAAGTCACATGGCCTCCTTTCTCTTAACTAATTTTGCAGTTATGTAAAAACATGTCATTTGTAAATTAATTGAGATTTCCTTTTGGTGGTATCTACCTTGAGAGTCTAGTTGAAGCCATTTATACACTGTAGCACAACTCAAGAAACAGAATTACAGTCTTAGTATTCAGGCTGGGACTACATACTGTCAGCTGTAATACCATATGCAAGAAATGATAAGAATTTGTTCCAAAGAAGAAAAGGAAATTGCAATTTTCAGAGCATGCTGTGAAGTCTGGAAGGATTAGAGGCTGTCAGAGATCCTGCAGTACAAGAGGCATATAGGAAGAAGCTAAGCTCTGATGCCTTTAAAGTATGGGAAATCCCAGGGGGACTTGGGATTTGGTTGGAAATCTTGAAAACCCTTTTGCAAATCTGAAAATGTATTTCAAACTTTCTTTTGCAAAACTTAATTCATTCTCCTCAATGTAATGCGAATTTGGAAAACTACATTAAAGAATCATAAGTAGTTCAGCCACAACAGCAATCTAATCATTACAGACAAACTGAAATGCTTTAAAGGAAGCAAACGAACAGCAAGGAGCATCAAACTAGCAAAGCTGGACCAGACCTGTGACTTACCAGTGACTTCCTATTGTATTCCAGGGATCAGAGTGGAGCTGCCAGGTGGTCTCACAAGCCATGTGAAATGGCATAAGTTGCAAGTCATCGAATTTTCATAGCCATGAACCCACTGGGATTTTTCTCAGGTGACAGAAGTCCGTTTATGGGGGAACCACTGCCTCTACCTTCATGAGGGGATACTGCTTAGAGAGTTGTGCAAGGCATCCTATAGACATGAGCCACAACAGGGCTGTCAATTCCTGAAAGTTTATCAGGAGTGCTTCAACAAAAGATTTTTTTCCCAAGCCTCACCTTTGTTATTTAAACACAAGTTCTCCTTCTGCTTTGTTTCAGAACAAAGCACTGGTAGCCCTCATGGCAACAAAGGAAAGTTGTAGAACACCAAATGGATTCCACCCTGAGAGTACAGGAGGCAAATAAACAGAGTCTTATCATTTGTAATAATCTCATGATTTTGAGAGCCTGCCTTGTGATCTCTGAATGATCAGACTTGGCAATACCACATCAACCTCAGGGAAAAATTTCCTAACTACCAAAGAAATTTTCCCTATTCCCTGAAACATGAACTCCCAATGCTTATTAGTATTACCTTTTCTACTTCTAGTTCTTCCTCTTTTCTCATTTTCTCACTTTCATACGTCAAATAGCTTTCTGCTGAAGACATTATAAATCCTTACATTGTATCCAAAACAATTTAAAATACATTATTTTTATCACAGATGAAGACGTATATATTCTATCGCTCCCTGTCTCCTTAAATTCTGTCCTACAGACTGCTTTAGTAATCTAGCTTATTTTGCTTTAAGGGCATCTATCAAAAGAAACAACTATTAGTTAATATATTTGTTACTTTACTACATACAAATAGAGAAATATTTTGCCTATAGTGGTTTGTAACAAACATCAGTTACACACACGGCTTTGCCTTTAAGGGTGACTGTGGCACGCAGTGTAGCAAGGGGCAGATCAAGTCACAGAGAGAAGTTACATAGAAGAAATTTTGCATGCTATGTGTTCATGTTGACAGTTTTCTGCACTATAATGTGACTCTGTGGTTTAACTGACATGCATGCTGCTCACACTGATTCATACAGCAGTGCTGTATAACTTACATTCTCTGCATAGATTCTTCTACCATGCCCAGTATTTTGGTGTGGGAGCAACTAAATTCAGAAATAAAGCAATGAAAGTGGAAGTTGGGTTAACAACTAGCCCATCTGGCCAGCGTGCTACTGATAGCCACACCACTGCTAATAATGTCTGTACAGAAGGTCTGATCACAAGCTCTGCAGACCTCACATATAGTGACTTATCTTTTCCCCATCTGAGTTAGAGGAGACAGATAATTTCCTCTCAGTGCACAGACACAGAAGTCTTGTCACAATATAAGGTAATCTAACCCAAACAAACTGATTTGGGCAGCATGTCTGAGGGTACTTAAGCATTACAGCTTAAAGACATCAAAATTTATTTCAAGCAGGTATATCCACTACATCTCAGCCACACAGCAACATGCTCATTAAGAATTCCTGCAGCACCTTGCACGCCACAGGACAGAAACAAGGACATTTTCTATAGCAAGACCCCCATCACACAAAATCCCCCTCTTTTACTCGCAGGGAACTGCTTGCCCAATTACAGAGTCCAGACAAGGATTCACCGTTAAAAGTGCCTCCTTAGCTTGAAAGACTCTGAATACAATTGAAAAACGCAGATCACCTAATCATATCTAAGCCCGCAACAGTTAACTTTAAAAGAAATCATAACAGAATTCTGTACAGCTTTTTCATATGATCACTGAGTTTTTCAACAGCAACACTTTACTACAGAGGCTGCATTCCTATAGTCATGACAGATTAACAATACCTCTATCTCCTTACCAAGGATTTTAAAACTTTTGAGCTTTAACAGTACTGAGCTGATTAACCACAGTAAACTATGCATTAGACGATAAATAAAACTTTTGGAGTCGGCGGCGTTCCTTATCTGTGTGGCTGGTTTCACAATCACAGTTGCATCTCAGAAAGAGAGGAAATGGAAAGACCTCTCAGGTCACTGGCTCCAGAGCCTTTCCCTGGCAGTCAACCAGAGCAAATCCATAGCATACCAAACTCTCCCTTAAAGTAATATATGTGCCTGCACTAGTCTTAAACAGCTCTTATGCCTCCTTGGCATTTACCAGCCATGATATACTTACGGAGGCTAAATAAATCAATTAATTTAGTCTTCCTTTGCACGGAGGCTCTGGAATTCCTCTGGAGAAAGTGCTATGTAAATCTGGATTATTGTCAGGTAAAAGGATTTTACAAAATTCCTATCCTTTGTAAATCTACCCATGTTAGTGAACCTCATCCTTGGAGTCCTAATGCAAAGAGTTAAATCAAGGCCGGATCTTCAGTCTTACTACTGTTATCTCTCAGACAGAAGTCAAAGCACTCAGATTAGGAAATCTGCTCTGTAGCCCATATTAAGGTTTTAGCAATGAAAAATAAAGCAAGCAGCAGAAAACCAAGGCCTTTAAGGTACAAGTTAATATGGAAAAATAATTAAGTGGCATAAGTAAATACATTATGGCTAAGTAATGTTGGTTTGTATTTTATCCAGATCTTACTTTGCTCTTTGTGGGATTCACAGGGAGTGTTGCGAGCGACCTTGAACAACACAGCCTTGAAGGAAATAGTCTGAGAAAGCAAGTAATGAAGCAAGCGCAGAAAGGGAGCTGAAGATAAAAATGTTTTGAAGCACAGCTGTGAGACCCAAACTAGAAGACGCGTGTCTTGATTAACAGCACCAATTAAAAGCTTAGCCGCGGCGCGTGGACAGCAGGGGTTAACCAATCCATGAACAAACTAAAGCGCGTGGACAGCTAGTGCATCTATATAAGCACAAACTTGTAAACAATAAAGGTCTTTGGTTTTACCCGCGCCAGAGTCTGTGAATCAATCCCTACAGCTCTTTATTTACCTAAACATTGGGTTATTGAGGGAACAGAATATGTTTCGAAGTTGGCTGCAGGAATCACTGGTTGTTCCCTAAGAGATGGGGAGCTGATACTCACGCACAATAATTCAGCCAGTGGGGCAGGGGCCTTGGCAGCCAGGGCTTGTCCCACTGCTCTAGAGAAGTGATGCTGGTGAGGGTGGCCAGGGCCACTAGAGCCTACTACTGTCCTCAGGACCCTGACAATATTTTTGCTATTTAGACTAGTGTGAGAAGCAGGCTTGATTCCAGGATTTTTGCTATGGAAAAGTCAAGCTATGACAATAATGTAACCTTAGTATTTGAGGGGAACGGGAAAAACAAACAAACTGTGGTTGGCTTACAGAACATGAGCAGAGGAACATTTGTATTTCAGAAAATGAATCTTTAAAACAGAGCATAAAAAGACGCTTTTAAGAGAGAGTGTTTAGAGCTGTTTTGCCTGTCCTCAATTCTGTTGATCATCTTCTCCTGCTGTGTCAAGGGGTCTTTCAATATAGACAGGTGGAAAGTCTTTTAGCGGATTTTCATTATGAGACCATCGCCTTGACATCAATAACAAAGGCAGCTAACCCGTCTCTCCCTGGCATCTGTTGTGCAAATGCTAAAAAAAGAATTCCCACTGTAACTTAAATGTAGCTGTTTCCAGGGACAAAGCTAAGAAAGGGAAGGCGTCAGACTGGCTTTATCAAAAAGGTAAGACTCTATGGCACACAAATGTTTAGTCTCCTCTGGATAAAAATGCACTAATCAAACAAACTGGGCTAGACAGAGAGGTAAGTGGGTAGAAGCTAATGGCCTGCAATGCACCAGAGACACAACAGGACGGCTGAGCAGCTCCTTTGATCCACAAACTATAAAATCTGTTAATCATCTTTTTCCTCAAACACATCAACAGAGTTCTTTACTGTTTCATGCTTAACAAAATGCTACAGTAAAAGATGACATGATAAGCTGATTTAAAATTAAATCAATTAAAAGGTTAAGGCTAGGAAAAATCAGGTAAAGCTTTTACAGAATTTAAATTACAAATCAGTAATTAAGTCACCAACCGAAATTAATCCTTCATATGATTCACTTAATGTATTATACTTATTAGGTTATATTTACTAACAGAGTTGACAGTATAATAGGTACTGTCAATTTTACACTCCCAGAGCCTGTATGTGTGTTAAGAGATATTTGGTATTTGGAAAACAGATTTTAAAGTGTTGTAATTTGCAGTGTAATTACATTTAATTGACCACAATTAGTTATCTCAATAAACCAGATGTATGATGGCTTAAATTTCTAACATTGATTCCACTAGGGAGGTTTTTCAAAGATTGTCAGACCATGGAGGAAGATATAGATGTTTTGCAAATTAACTTTAAAGCCTCCAACATGACAGTGCAGAGACAATCTTCTAAAAAAGTTACAAGAGTAAATAAATCAGACTCCTGAAGAATGTAAGCTATAAAGAATACTGGATTTTTGTTTTAAATTAAAAAATCATGGCTGCAACAGACCAAAACTTAGAGGTGAATATCACATCTTTTAAATTTCCACATTTTAAAATTTCCAGATGTTGGGAATTTACCACATGCCAAAATTAATTGCTCTCAATTACCCATCTGCTATTAGAAAGCCATACTTCATCTGGCCTGAATTCATGGAGCCCCAGCTTTGCTTTGATCTTGTTACATCATTTGTCCAGCAGATTAAAAATCCCTTTGTTACACGATCTGCTTTCCCAATACAGGGTATTAACAGACCACAATCCAACTACCTAATAAACTTTTCTTTGACAAGCTGAACAAACCAAATTCCTTGAATTTGTTTCCCAGGTCAGTTGTCCTGTTCTTAGATCATTCTTTCATTCTTTTTTGAAGCCTTCCCAGATGATCACCCTTCTCCTTGCCATGTCACCAGTGGTGAGCATGGCTTTCCAGGGTGATTCTTCCAGCACTAAATAAAAAAGGCTCTTTTAGCCTCAGTTCTTTTGCAACCCCCCTCACTATAAAGCCAAGGATCTCTGATGCAGTATAGCATTGAGGTTTCATCACAAGCTTTTTTTTACATCATTACTCCTCAAGATAGGGCTCCCCCCTGTATGGTTGCATGGCTTGAATTTCTTTGAACGTACACTAACGCAGAGTGATGCCTGGTACTCTGCTACAAAGGGATCTAAATTGCTCTTTTATCTGATTATTACACTTCTTACCACCTCCCAGATTTGTCTCATCAAAACATTTTATCAGCAGTGAATTTCTGTTTATTTCTTCTTCATGGATGAAAACATAGATTAGCATTAGACCTAGTTATTAATGACTTTTGATATGCTTGCCTCAGAGGCATCTGATCACTATGTTTTATTTCCTGCCTTGTTTTTCCCCAGCAGCCTCTTTTAATTAATACAATGTAGTCATGGAAAACTCCTTACAGCTATTACAAAGTCACATAGCACAAACAGCACCCATAAATTAATACAGAGCAGGCCCATGTCCTCCAGAGTCTTCCTTTTTGATTGTGTGGGTACTCAGAGTCCTTACAAATGTTCTTCAACAATTCACAAATAAGACTTACATATTCCCTTTCAATTTTTTCTATGTGCTTATTTTGTGGATGCCTTGTTTCCTGTATTGTAATATTCCGTTACAGTAGCAACTTCGCATATGACTTAGTGGGGCTTCACTCTGCCTGATATAATCAATTAAAATCACTGGCAACTAAGCAACCATTATGTTTTAATTCTGTGATTGTCCCTATTTTTTTTCCTCAACATGAATTCACTACTGATATTTAGATATCACTACTATATTAACTACTATTAATAACTGGCATCACCAGCATTCGCAAAAGGTGACAGTCTTTTAACTTACAGTACAAATATCTGAAATGTCAATAAACAATACATTTACAGCTAAAAGGAAACACTCAGCCACCACGTTGGCACAAAGCAGTTCTCAAACCTGTTACCAAGAAGTCAGAGTGAACCTTCTGGGTCTTTTACCATTGAAGATGTATTTAATTTTATCAGTTTCAGATCGGTGTTGGGCACATGCCTCTGAACAGACATGGAGACATTTTCCCAAAGCTGGGATTAGTTATAGCATTTTAGTGCTTTATACAAACGTAGGACAAATAGCAAACTGAATCCAGACTGCAACATGAACTTCTCTTTGAGGTGTGTGGGCCACATGAATCTCTATCAGCCTCTTGTAGTATTGCACTCAGAAAACTTCAGTAGTTTTACTGTGGGGTCCCAAAAGGCTGAAGTTTGCTGCTGGACCTGATCCATCATACAAGCCATGTGTGACTGGGGAGCTGCCAGCCCCCCCCCGCCTCCAGCACAGTCCCCTCACATGAATCGCATGTGCCCACAGCCTTATACAAGACAAGGAACTTCATCTAAGCAATCTAAAATGCTTTTTCTCTCTCTGACAAGGTCTTCAGTCTTTATTCCTAATACAAAAATAAACTCCTGTAGCTTAGAGAAAGATTAGCAGGGATCTCTGCTCCCAGAAGTCTTCTCTGCCTGTTCTGGGAACATAATTTAAATATGCAAACACCTCCAAAGCCACCTGGAAGAGACCTTCTGTGAGCTGGTTCAGAGATCTGAATTTGTTAGGCAGTACTCAATCCACTTAGTGCTTTTACTTAAAGCTCTTCAGTCATTCATCAGAAAATACCAAATTTAACAGCAGCTTATTATGTAAATCCAGGCCAGACTATCTTCCACATGCTGCATCACCACCTTTAAATCTACCACTGCAGAGAAGAAAATTACCGACAAACACCTGGTACAATTTCTAACACTGACTCTCCTTAAGCCCACAGCCTATGCTGTTAAATCAGAATTTTCAGGCTTTTAGGGTTCTCCTTCTCAAACATATGCTTCTGTCCTTGTCACAAGGATTGCCTGTCATCTATAGGGCTTTGCTCTCAACTGTGTTACGAATTACAGTGCATGCAATCTTCATTAAGTGGACTAAGTTTAGTCCTCAAACCCGTGTTTTAAATAAACTACTATCTTGCATGGAGATGGACTAATAACTTTTTGAAATCCTTTTCAGTTCTATTTTTTATGACTTTCTAATATATCTGTGAGTTTAAGAGAGCTAGGCTCCACAAGTTGTTATTTCCATAATTTGACTGAGATCTCGTAGAAAATTTGAAGGATTTATCTTTGTTTTAAGATCAGATAAAGCATTACAGCTTCTAAGAAGTAGTTAACATGAATTAAGGATCACAGGCCTTATCTGTATGCAATGAGATTCCTTCAGTGTGAGGATCCCAGTCCTGCTGAACTGTTACTTATATCCCCAGACCTATGGAAAGGGTAAATATCTTGTCAAAGCCATCATCCCTTTTGTCAGGATGACTGATGAAATAACTGTGCTAACAAGAATATATCTGTGTATTTGTCCAGCATTCAGTTAAGTACATCATAATATTTGGTTTAAAAACTTATATGACATGGAATTAGCAGAGCACATACCAGCTGGATTGAAAACTGGTTCACTGCCAGAGCCTAAAGAAGAGCTGTAAACAGAAAGATAAATGAACAGAGATGGTTTCTACAGGGATCAGTTCTTAGTCCAGCACTGGTTAATATTTTTAGATTGATCTACATAATGATACCAAATGTTTGCTGAGAGAGCCTGAAGATGACACAACAGTGGGTAGCACGCCTAAGAGAAAAACTAAGTGAGTATGCCTGGTAATGGCATTGGCACTGAAGAATAATGTGGGCACACTGGAAAAAGGTTAGAGAAAGTCCACTGAAATAACATAACAGATGGAAAATGAATCTTGAGTATGGCTTGATGAGTTCAGCCTGAAGAAGAGAAAAATGAGAGATGTCTTCATCAATGCATATGGGCACTTACACCACTTACGGAGAAGGGACTTGCTGGAAAGGGTTTTTAAGCTTGGTGCCAAGAGAATAATGAGTTTCAATGGCTAAAAATTTAAGCTAGACAAATTCAACCTTGAAATGTGATACCATTTACCAGGGGGGCAGGCCAATTCAAAGTTGGAACAGTATAGCAGGGGAGGTGAAGGACTCACCATTAAATGGAGTTTTGACAAGGAAACTGAGCATCATTCTAAAAAATATGCTTTGATCCAGCTTTTAAGAAAAATCCTCCAGTCAGCACATGAAAGTAGGGTGGGATCCAGCCCGGTTGTCCATTACTTTCTTTCTTGACTCTGAGAAGAAGATTGTCTTCCCCATCCTCAGAACACCTGTAGGCTTGCCTTAGGAGAGTTGTCATCACAGCTTATGCTTCAATGCTTTGATTGCTGTTCTGTTGGGATCAGGAAGGAATGTTTTCCTGCTATGTAACTCAGTTCCCAGATTTGCATTTTCTGCAAGTTTATCTTAATCAATAGACTGTTCATGGCTGAAGATAAGGTATTTGGCAGGGTAGAGCAGGGCAAAATTCTGCAATGATACAGTAAGTCCCTTCTGATGCCTGGCACAAGCATCTTCCTTATGTGCTCAGGATCCTACACTCTACGTCAGAGAGTATCTGCGCTAACTCAGATCGCCAGGACTCAGATTGGCAAGATCATGGAGCAGATCCTCCTGGAAAATATGCTAAGGCACATGGAAAACAGAGAGGTGATTACTTACAGCCAACATGGCTTCACCAAGGGCAAATTGTGCCTGACAAACTTGGTGGCCTTCTAGGACGGGATTACAGCATTGGTGGATAAGAGAAGAGAAACTGACATCATCCACATGGACTTGTGCAAAGCATTTGATACTGTCCTGCACAACATCCTTGTGTCTAAAATGGAAAGACATGGATTTGATGTGTGGACCACTTGGTGGATAAGGAATTGGGTGGATGGTTGCACTCTATGTCGTGGTCAACTACTCAATGCCCGGGTGGCAACCAGTGATGAGTGGTGTCCCCCAGGGCTCGGTATTGGGACCAGTATTTAACATCTTTGTTAGGGAAATGGACAGTGGGATTGGGTGCACCCTCAGCAAGTTTGCGGATGACATCAAGCCGAGTGTTGCAGTTGATACTCTAGAGGAAAATGATGCCATCCAGAGGGACATCAACAGGCTGGAGAGGTGGGCCTGTGCAAACCTCATGAAGTTCAACAAGGCCAAGTGCAAGGTGCTGCACCTGGGTCCTGCAAAACTGAGTATGAGCCACCAAAGTGCACTTGCAGCCCAGAAAGCCAACCATATCCTGGGCTGCATCAAAAGCAGTGTGACCAGCAGGTCAAGGGAGGGGATTCTGTCCCTCTGCTCCGCTCTGACAAGACCCCCCTGCGCTACTGCCTTCAGCTCTGGGGACCCCACCACAAGAAGGACATGGACCCGTTGGAGCGAGTTTAGAGGAGGCCATGAAGATGATCCAAGGGCTGAAGCACCTCTCCTATGGAGAGAGGCTGAGAGAGTTGTGGTTGTTCAGCCTGGAGAAGGCTCCAAGGAGACCTTAGAGCAGCCTTCCAGTACCTAAAGGGGCCTACAGGAAAGCTGGGGAGGGACTTTTTACAAGGGCCTGTAAGGGAGAGGACAAGGGGCAATGGCTTTAAACTGGAAGAGGGTAGAATTAGATTACAGATTAGGAGGAAATTCTTTACTGTGAGAGTGATGAGACACTGGAACAGGTTGCCCAGAGAAGTTGTGGATGCCCCTTCCCACCCCTGAAGTGTTCAAGGCCAGGCTGTACGGGGTTTTGAGCAACCTGGTGTGGTGGAAGGTGTCCCTGCCCATGGCAGGGGGGTTGGAACTAGGTGATCTTCAAGGTTCCTTCCAACCTGAACCATTCTGTGATTCTATGATTCCTTACTTATGTCTTTCAAATTCACATTTGGCAGGGAAATATTTTGCCAGAAAACAAATTATTTGGCCTAGTAGAAGTCTTTGGGACTTGGAACAGGCTGTGTACGAACTAAGTGCCGTGTAACATGGAGCTGATCTTAATTTTCATTAAATCTTTGGAGTGAATAGTGGATTGGGAATTCTCTAATTATTATTTTCTCATCTCCTCCAACCCCTTGCGAAAGCAGGGTGGTCACCTACACCAGGTTGTACGGGAATGTGTCCAGGTGGGTTTTGAATATCTCCACCGAAGGACACCCCACAGCCTCTCTGGGCAGCCTCTTCCACTGCTCTGCCGCCCCAAAGCATACAAGTTCTTCCTCCGATTCAGATGGAACTTCCTGAGTTTCAGTAAAAGATTGTCCATGTTCATTAGGCGGTGCATTTGAGAAATGGGAAAATACAAGACTGTCCAGTCAGTACACCCAGTCTCCCTGTGTTTACCTGTGACTATATTGTAGGAGAGTGCAACAAGAGCTGTCCCATGATCTCAGTGTTTAACCATGACTACTCAGCACCAGGGAGCCTCAGGACATCTATGAAGTACCAGCTCATCTCTGTGAAAGCTCTGGCCTAGATTTTACACCAATTTAGTTCAGTCACAGGGTCATAACAACTCTTTCTTTGGATGCAGTCACACCAGTATAAGGACCCTGTACTAGCATTGCTCACATTGATTTTACACAAGAAAGCTAGAGCAGTATAGGCATCTTTATGTGGTCTACTTCTGTCAACATGAGGCCCCATTTCAGACTGAGCACTGTGAAGAACTGAGTAGGTACCTTTGCCAGATAGCTCAGATTGCCAGTGCTTTGGGTGTGAGTCTGTACTCCTCACGCATCCTTGTGACTGGCAAGTTACATCCACTAAGAGCAAAGAAACAGTAGGATAAAATATAGTGGCCACACAGACACCGTTTTTCCCTACTCAACTCATGTGCTGACAGACAGCGCTGCAAATAAAAAGCCATCTCTGACGGCTGTCAGGGACACACTTGCTTCTGGAACATGAACTGAAGTGATTGCTAAGACCTGAGCTTATATTCGTAGTGCTCCCATCAGCAAGGCAGAACACAAGCCCAACACACAACATAGCCTCTTTGAACCCTGCACTGCAGGCTGTCAGTCTAGCCAGAAACCCAGCAATTTCATTTATGCAAAAACAAAAACAGAAAGACAGCTCCTCCTGATGGGAATAAAAATTAATTCCAGCCAAGCAGCATAGATCCTGAATTGCAAATCATGATGACAATACTTCCTTGTTCAGAAGAGACAACCTCATGCCAAAAGAAATGCCATTAGCATTAGAAACCCTATCCAAATAAATCACTGGTGAAAATCACAGAAATGGGATACAAAATCAAGGGAGAGGCTAGGGCCCTCTTTGTAAAGAACTCACTACGCTGCAGTGAAATGGACACGCAGTAAACAAGGGACTTTTTGTTTCAAAAAGTACACTTTGGGCAGTAGGACAAATGTATTATTTGTATCTTGGCAGTGCTCCCAAATGCACGCTGCACAAAAGACTGGTGATGTAATCGTGACCAGATTACAACCCAAAAGATCTGGGTTCTGCTCCTGCCTCTACCCTAGCCCCTGTGTAACTCCAGGATTATTTCCTCTGGCCAGGATTCATCTCACCTCACTTCAGCCATCTATGAGACAGGCATCTAAGCTAGGCGCTCTGCCTAGGTTGACTCTACAGTCCATGGGGAGAGACCACCCCTTCCAGAGGGCTACTCAGCTCCTCTCTTGGACACCAGGCTTACGGCAGGACGGACGGCTTCCAGATCTGCTGATCTCTCGCTGCTGACTAACGGGGAAGCTTAGGGCAGAGACCTGGCTCCTAGCTGTTAGGAGATGTCTGAGATGTCTGAGATGAACTATGTCCTCTGTGTCTGCTATAAAAATGGGATAAGAAGTCTTCTGGATCTCCTGCCCACTTAGATGGCAAGCCGCCGACTTAGGGTCTGCCTTCCTCTGCATCTGCGTATTGCCCTTGGTACAACGAACCCTCTCAAAACCAACATAAACAACAAATTCTTCTGCACAACCCAGAAAGCACACATCAGGGTCTTGCTTAATGTAACAGGTTAGAACAACTGTCTGAACAGGCTAAGTGGGGACGTTACCATCCTTGAGCTTGTATCTCTCCTCCTGTGCCTGGGTGGCAGGACAGTGGGAAGGTACTGCCCAATTCCTACACTCTCCGAGCACAGGGGCTGTAAGCACGTAAGACTTTGCCGTGCTGTATAAGGCGAGGGATATCCTGAGCATTTCTCACCGTGCTTTCTTTTGCAAAGGCTGATCCTAGTCTGCTCTTTAGAATAGCTGCTGCCTGCTGAATTAAAGAGATCGTCAGGCCAATTTAGGCTTCTTGGCAAACTAACAGGAACATTTCCTGGGCTCAGATGGAGTGAACTTCAAGAGAAAAACGTTATTTTAAGAGGAAAATGAAATGTCACAATATTGCAAGCAGAACGCAATCCTTACTAGTATAAATTAAGACAATCCATCTGGTTTCATTGTCAGAGCACAGAGAAATACATAAGAATGACTATTTGGGACCACACCACAAAGGTCCCTGTAGCCAAGTATCTTATCTCCAAGAGAACTGAGTAGCAACTGCTTAAATACTGTGAGGACCTGAGTAAACATAGGTCTATACCTTTGTAAGTACTCAGAGCTTCCAGTAACTTGCAGTTATGAACTCATTGAATCAGATGGTTTGTCCTTCCAACAGCAAACTGGCCCTCCAAGAATTTATCTAACTTCTTTTGAATCCGTGTGTATCTCTGACCTCCAGATCACAAAGTAAGGAAGAAAAGTTACACGATTTCATCATGTACTATATGAATCTGTTTTAAATTTGTCTTAGTCCTGCTACTCAATAATTTCATAAAGTGTCCCTCACTCTTGAGGGAGCAATAACTTGCTAGTTATGGGCAATAAAGAACTTTTGATCCCTGTTTCCTTTCCCCATGCCACTCAGGATTCTACAGACCCATACCAAGTCCCTCTCCCTTGTCTGTTATAAGAGTCCTAGCCTGTTAATGCTCTCTGACCAAAAGTCACTATATATATTTCTGTTCATCCTTGCTGCCCTTTTCTGGACCTTTTCCAATCCTTCCACAGCCTAACACATTCCTCTTTGGAGTTCATAGCCAGAACTGCACACAGTAATCAAGATGTCAGTTTATTACAAGTCTTGTTTTGTTCTCTTTTTAGTTATCTGTTGTTGTTCCTACTGCTGTTTTACATGTAGTTTCTGTTTTGTTTCCTCTGTATCCAGAAGTTTTATTTTCTTTTTCTATCACAGTAATTCCCATCTATTTTTGTTTCGCCTTTTTGACTATTGCTGAGCACTACCAAGTGTTTGAAAAGAAACACATACTTGAGTGACTTCAAAACCATCAAAAACACCAATAACAGCAATCTCCTTGGAGCCCAATGCTAAGCTTTTTATCCCATATGCACTATATTTCTCAACAATTAATTTTATTAGTTATTTTATCACAGCTGAGAGCCTTCAGCATTCACTCAAAAAAAGATGTTACCTTAAAATAAATACCAAACAATTTGCCTTGGTAGTTCAGAATAGTCACAACAGATTCTAACCTTTTCAGCACAAAGAACACTAGCAAAAATGTCCACCTGTAATTTGCAAGCACATACAGATTAGCTGAAATGGCTGGTGGGCAAAGATGTAGCTACTGGTAAGGTCCTCTCTTTGGCTCCCCCACTCTCTGTCCTCCACAAAGAATTCCTAGGGTTGGGATATTTAGTGTAAAAATTGTAGTACCTAATCATGCTATCTGCAATTCTCAACCACTCTTTACCTCTAGCACCATGACTGATCTTTATTTCAAGCCAGACAAAGAATTATTAGTGCCCTACAGAAGAGTCAGATTTTACTTAAATAAACAAAATACTAATAACTAAGAGAAGAAGGACAACTCTCCTGCTATCAACGGTGGGGAGACTGTCTGGGTCAAAACACCTAGTCCTTCTCACAAATCTAATGACTGTCACCTGTCTGTTCTATAGTCTGTCCTCTTGCAGCAAGGAGAAAGCTCTGCTGGCTTTGTGATAATGTTCTTTTCTCAGCCCCTCTCTGCTTTGTGTCAGAGTTAATGATAAGACCTGGGGGAACATCTTCACAAGGAGCAGATGCCCTGGAGGTATACAGGTGAGGTACTGCTGTGATCTTCACAAGCTCTGAGTAAAGGCCAGTGGAGACTTAAAATAGTTTGGGATTTTGGTCATTCGCTTGTATTCCCTTGTTAATTAACAACACCCATCTGATGCAAAGCTGAGACTTTAAAGTCACTGTTTGCTACATGTGGTAGCTACAGTGGTGTTCCTCAGGGCTCAGTGTTG
>NW_009612322.1:0-10752 GCF_000690535.1 Cariama cristata
GATAAGGTCACCCACCTAGTGGATGAAGGAGGGGCGGTGGATGTAGTTTTGCTGGATTTTAGGAAGGCTTTTGATACTGTCCCTCACGGCATCCTTCTGGACAAGTTGTCCAACTGTGGAATGAGCAGGTTTATGGCACGCTGGGTGAAGAACTAGCTAAAGGGCAGAGTTCAAAGCATTGTAGTGAATGGGGCTATGTCTGGCTGGCAACTTGTCACCAGTGATGTTCCTCAGGATTCAGTTCTAAGGCCAGTTCTATTCAATATATTAATCAATGATCTAGATGCAGGAGTTGAATGCATCATTAGTTTGCTGATGATACCAAACTGGGAGATGCTATTGACTCTCTCGAGGGAGAAGATGCCTTGCCGAGGGATCTAGATAGATTGGAGCATTGGGCAATGATTAATGGGATGAAATTTAACGAGTCCAAATGCCAAATTCTGTACCTGGGATGGAATAATGTTGGGCACATGTATAAATTGGGAGAGGAGTAACTGGAGAGCAGCCCTGCAGAAAGGGATCTGGGAATGCTAGTTGACAGCAGGCTCGATAGGAGTCAGCAGTGTGCCCTGGCAGCCAAGAGGGCAAACCGCATCCTGGGGCGCATTAAACACAGTGAGTCAAGAAGGGCAATTATCCCACTGTATTTACTGTTGATGCGGCCTCACCTTGGATACTGTCTGCAGTTTTGGGCCCCACAATTTAAGAAGGACATAAAGGTCCTTGAATGTGTCCAGAGGAGGGCAACGAAGCTGGTGAAAGGGCTGGAAGGGTTGCCCTGTGAAGAGTGACTAAGGACTTTGGGCTTGTCTAGTTTGGAGAAAAGGAGGCTGAGGGGCAACCTCATGGCTCTCTACAGCTTCCTGAGGAGGGGAATTGCAGAGGGAGGTGCTGAGCTCTTCTCCCTGGTATCCAGTGACAGGACGTGTGGGAGTGGTTCAAAGCTGCATCAGGAATGGTTTAGACTGGACATTAGAAAGCATTTCTTTACCAAGAGGTTGGTTGAACAGTGGAACAGGCTTCCTAGAGAGGTGTTTGATGCCTCAAGGCATTTGGACAATGCCCTTAATAATATGCTTGAACTTTTGGTCAGCCCTGAAGTAGTCACGCAGTTGGACTAGGTGATGATTGTGGGTCCCTTCCAACTGAAACTATTTTATTCTATTCTATACTAAATTGTCTGATTTACACTTCTAAACATGGTCTTTAAGCGTTTGTATCTAATTAATTTGGAGCTTGCAAAAGGAAGGGGATAGTAGGTTCTGCCGGTTTCCTGAGGAAGGTGTTGGATAAGAAAGGATTTAGACTGTGGTCTATACCCTAGCCTGAAGCCAGAGTCATGTTTGGCAGTTTCCCACAGGCCTGTGCTGTGAAGAGTAAGCAGGGGAGCCCTGGCTTTGTACCTGAAGGACAATAGCTGGTTAGCAACCCCCATTCTCTTCCTTTCTCATATTTTCCTCCCTCTCCAACCATCTGATGGACCGCAAAACTATGGGAAACTTTAAAACTATTGTGTGGTGATTGACACTGTCTATATGTCTGTGTGTCTGGGGAGGCAGTGCCACGGTGTACATTGAGAACATCATACAAACAAGCAAAACACAGCAATCCTGAAGTTTTTCCTTGGTATCAGGACACTTAATTTTCTGTGTGTTTTGGTGCATTTATATTTCAATCTGGTAAAGTGGATTTCCTCCTCACTCTGCGATAGCTTAGCTGAGTTTTTTTGCTTACTTCAGTTCTATGGCACTCCAAAGTCTCTTTAAGATGAAATCTTATGTCTGAATTGATACAACCAGTATGGATGTGTACACAGATAAATGGAAAAGTTCTCTGATTGACTAGTTCATGAGTAGTCCCCTTCAGTTTGGCTGAAAATAACCAAAAGAGTTCAAATAAATAGAACAATGTCTACAATGTGTTACATGTTTTCCATGCTTGGAAGCAGGTGTATTTTGGATGGCTCATGATCCACAGAGAGAGAGATGACAGTAACAGTTTACAAGGGATATGGCTGCAGGGATAGCTGGCTACTTCCTAGTAAAATAGTTTCTAAAGTAGCAATACAGTAAGTTTATCAAAGAATTTTTTATCATTGCTCATTTTATATATTGGTGCCATGGAGAAGCTCACAGTGTAGTCATATCTATATATTTGTATGCATTCACTCACATGAAGTCTATACGTGGAACAGATCGCAGTTTACAGCAGATACAGACAGATACTGGGGGAAGGGAAGTGCAGAAAGATTTTTAAGGTATCAATAAGCCTGTGACATTTCATTTATATTGTTGTCTGAATAGGTGAAGGTGGTTTAGAGGATTACTTTTTACATCTGAACTGAGACTGGCTGAGAGCATCCACTTGGGCAACGACCTGAGCTCAGCTGATGGGCTGTTAAACCTGTTCCCTTGCTCCCCATCCCGATGGAGACACGGCTCCCTAAAGCTCTCATCTTACCCCTGATTTCAGATGGCACTTGTGGCAGTAGCAGCGGTGGCTTTGTGTCACAGCCAAGCTGCTTCATGCATGAGTAATCCTGTGAAGAACAGTTGAATGGTCCTGGTGAAGGACACAGCAGTATACCAAGGCAGGTGCTGAGCAGAGGGAATGTGAGTGTGAGGAGAGGTTAAAGATCCATGAATGTATAAGCAGAAGGGGGAGAAGACAGGATAGACCTGTGAATTTGTCAGTAGCAGAGGTGGGTGCAGGGAGGATGTTATTTGAAGGTGGGGATATCAGAGTTGCAAGCTTAAAATGATGGGCAGATATTTCACAGCTATCTGAGCACTGCTGGCAAGCCAGGGTGACTGCAGAGGTGGGGCGTAGTGATGGGTTCCAGCCTCTGGGTCCTGGTTGACCCACAGAGGCTGTGGGGGAAGCCACAGCAGGATTTAGGCATGGCTTAAACATATGAAGCAAAGTGTTGCAGTCAGAAAACTTGTTGGTTTAGGACCTTCAGAAGTAAGAATCCTGTTTTGCATTGTAGGACACAGGTGCAGAAGTGGTTGTCCAGAAGGAACTATTTCCTGGAGTGCAAGTAAACACTGAATATTTTGAACAGGAACAAAACGTCAACGAACTGAAAAATGAAGTGGCTGAACTGGATATTGTACTTATAAATGAACAACTAAAAGAGCTGGAGGTATGGAAATTGCAAAGCCATTCCTCATTGTTAATGTAGTGGCACACTTACAGAATCGTGATTCACTTGGGCAAAACAAAATTGTTGCATATAGTCTTATCTGAGGTTTGACTGCATGATTAGTCAGTTTGTCTACCAGGTAATCTACAAACACTGTGCCTTAATGCAAGTATGTAAATACCATATTTCATACTGCTCTTCTAGAGTGCAGTAGTAGATACACCTATGATTGTGCCTGCGCGTCCATGATGTGCACAGGCATGTGTGCTCATTTGCATGTGAATGAGCAAGCAAATGTTTGCAGATGTATCAGTATTTAACTGTATTTTGTGTTGAAAGCTGAAAGTGTTTAAGATCCTCTTCTAATCCCCTCTCTGTGGTGGGCTTGATTGTAGAATTTACAAACTGAACTGGAAACATGGAAAGCAAAATCTTTATGTCATAGTCAAGAAGCGTTTCCCAATGCAACAGGATCAAAAAGAGCAGAACTGCAAACCACAGAGCCTGCAGTGCCCTGTTGGGACAGGCTGCTTCAAGAACTAGATGCTGTTAAGGCAGTGAAGCAACAACAGTACTGTTTAATTAATGAGTACCAGAAAAATCTTTCTGCTGCGCAGTCCTCAATGAAAAATTTGTCAACAGAAAAAGATAACATGAAAATGTAAGTATAGTTGAGGGTTTATGTTAATAGGCGCAGAATAAATATGGTCCTAGACTGAATTACCATTCTACAATAATACTCAGATGAGAACATGGTGTTTTATCCATCTCATTAATGTTAGGTAGCAAGAGAAGTCTCATAGGTTTGTAAGTTTAAACAGCCTTAACCAGAAGCATTTCTAGTGGTTTTCTGCTATCCTTTAGCAACACCTACTCTTTTTATTTTATAAGCAAAACAAAGAAATGGTTGCTGTGCTAAAAGCCATATTAAAATATTTTTGCAAAAATATGGCAGATGTGAAATAATTTTTTTCTTTAAGGACTCATCTTTTTTTTCTTATTGAAATATCTCATTACTCTGAAAATTAACCTTATTTGATAGGAAGAATTGTATGGCAATAAATAAGTCTATAGTACCAATTCAGAGATGACCAATGCACACATATCTTAGGTGGGAATTTCAAAATACTCCTGGAAATAAAAGATCCATAGATAAACTCCTCCAAATTATTCTTGAATGGGTATTTTTGAAGTTTTTCTTATAACTAAGTTTTATCTTCATTGTAAATCAGAAATTGGCATAAAATGTTGTTAATTCACTTAAAGATAACTTAACAACTTGTTGATTTTTAAAACTTAATTTATTGTAACTTTAAAGGCAGGCTACATTCCTTTAGGGAATGACACATTCTATATTAGTATATACTGCAATTTTAGAGAATATGCATTAGAATATACCTTTTCTGCATAGTTATCTAGAAATAACTAATGCTGTACCGATAAGCAAAAAAATAATGATACTGCAACAGTGGTTAGGAAATTTTTGAGACAACATGGAGAGATGCATGTGATTAAGTGAATAAAGTGAGTGAATCATTTTCTAAACAGTGAAATTATTTTTTTAAAAATGTGTCTAGTCTATGTTTTAAGAGAATTATTTTTTTTTTTAAAACGCTACTCGTATTTTTGGCAGAGGTCCTATGAACAACACAGTTCTTCTGGAGAAGATTAAGGCATGTACAGAGTCCTTATGGAAAGAAAGAGATGTCTTAAACCAGTTGAAAACCCAGCAAGAAAGTTTATCTCAGCATTTAACATGCATGGATAAAGTGTTAACCGAAAGCCAAATGAGGCAACTGGAGCAATGGTGGCAACACATGGAACAAACAGTGCAAAAGAAACACGATCAAGTTGTGGCAGAGATCGATGAATTTAACCTGCTTATGAATAAAGCACAGGATATTCAGAGACTGATACAAGAACAGTCTTTACAAGCAGAATTATATTCCTCAGCTGCAGGAAAAGCCAAATACGCTGTACTTTGGACCACAGAGCTACAGGACATTAAACATGGTCTTTCTCTATTAAAAAGAAGGATTGAACTGCAGATGAAAAGAATTTGGAGTGATCAAGAGAAGGTGGCTTTGGAGAACTCTATACATGATTTGCAGAGCAAATTGGAAGCATTATCAGCACAACAAACTCCTCGAGAGGATGTTAAGATCACTGGTCCTGCTCTCATGAAACATGAAATGGTGAAGAGGCTGAAAGAAAATATTTCATGGGTCAAACAATCACTGTCCTCTTTTGATCAGAAAGCAGCACTTTTCCCCAGTGATGTTAAATCACAGATCAGAAGTTGTCAGCTTATGAGCACAGAAATTCTAAACAGAGAGCCTGTGATTGTATCACTGGATTATGAACTCCAGCACATCATTCCCAGCTTGAAGCCAGAGGAGATCTCTGATATGACCTTCCTTTTACAAACATTGCAGAATTCATACCAGGCTCTTGTTTTAAAATCGGCTCAAAGATTACAGCACCTAGAGCTCCTGCTGGAAGAGAGGCAAAGGCTTATTGCAGAAGTAGAAAAAGTTCACTGTCAGCTTCGAAATGCTGAGATGCTTGCCAGGCCTGACATGAACCAAACCAGCACATTGTCAGAATTAATGAATCAACAAGCAATTTTAAAGGGGATTTTAAAGGACGTACAGGAAATAGAAGGGCTTATCTCATCCCACTGTAAAGAGAGTCAGGTCACAGCTGGGGAACTGAGTTTGTCTGAACAACTATTTTTGATTGATCAATTAAGAAGTCTGAAGAATAGAGCAAGAAAGACACAGAGGCAAATTCAGAGTAAACTTCATGAAGTAGAAAAAAAGATAGCTGTCTGCCAAGAGTTTGCTGAAGGAATAACTTCATTGCAGGAAGATCTTAATGATCTACAGCATGGTGAAATGAACCTGGGAGAAAATGAATTATTAGGTGGTAAGCAGGAAGTGAACAATAAACGCAAAGCACTTACAGAAAAAGTATTAGCTTTTCAGTCCAATTTGTCACAAATAATGAAGTACAAAGAAATCTTTGAATGCATAGGTCTAAAATGGGACTCACTGCAGCTGAATGAATTGCAAACTAAATTTTTTAAAATTAAAAATGAAATTAAAGGGAAGATAATACGCTTTGATAATGTTGTTAGGGAATGTGAAAAGATTCAAGCATTGCTAAATGAAATCCAGATTGTGATATCCACTCTAAGAAAAGAAGCTAACATCCTAAACAATAGCTCTAGCTCTTCTCCTGCTGAGAATCTTGTATCCGCACAGGTTCTGTCTCAGGCAGTTCAACAAATCTTGTACTTAACCCAGGAGGTAGCAAATCAAATAAACAAAAATGAGGTCTTTGATACACCATTCAAGGAATGTAAGAGGAAAGAAATAAAGAGCCTGGAGAAAGATGTTGAGGAATTGAATCAGTTTCTTCAAAACTTGGTCTCAGGTCTGCAGTGTGTAAACAAGGAAGATACCCAGAATGAAGTAGAACATATATTCCACATCATAAAGCATATTCAGTTAGAGCTTCAGCAACCGCTTCTGATAGACATAAAAATGATGCAGTATGAAAAGATACGATGGGAAGCAATTCAGAATATGATGCAAGCAAAGTTTTCTGCTATTAAATGCATAATGGAAAAAGAGAGGGAAAACCAAGAAGAAAAATCTCTTGCTGCTGATATAGAAACAAAATTAGAGACACTGCAAGATCATGAAATACAATTGAAGACAGACATTGCTGCCCGTGTTGTAAGTATATTTAATGAAAGTAAGATACAGCCGTATGTCTTTTCCCAATAATTAGATTAGGTGTCTGTGACTGTAGCGTTTACATTTTCATGACTTATATCCCCCTTTAATTCTAGTAACTGAATTGTCCCATCGTCATCTCTACATTGGTGGATGTGATGGGAATCATGATGAGAAACTAAGGATAAAAAGAAATCAGTTGTATTCAGTTTGATTATAATCGAGCAGTGGAGATTGGCACAAGAAAAGAAAGGTAGAGGGGAGGAAGGAAAAGGTTGTGTTGAAATATTGAGCTGAAGAGAGACTGGGTGCAAGTGTCCCGGGATTATTCTTGGGACTGATTTTATGCAACATTTTCAATAGTGATAATGGTGGAAAAACCCAGAAGTTTCTTGTTTCTACTGTGAAGAAAAAGCTTACCAGCTGGGAATGATCAAGGAGAGTAAAGCGCAGGTCAAACCAATGTGATTAGGCCACAGGAAGGGTAAGCAAAGGCAACCGGGATCCAAGGCTTTAACACAAGGATATGAGGCATTGATAAGGCATTGCTGGAGGATCAACCCGATTCTTCATGCCTTTGTCAGGAAGGGTCCATTCAGACTGGAACAGATGCTGTTGGAAGGATGAGAAATGTTGAGGGCAGTTAATAAAACTGAATTTGCTCAACGTGGTAAGCTGAGGGCAAGTGGGAAACCTGGCTGAGAAACATAATTAGTCTGGAGGTAGACTTCATGGATGGAAAAGGACTGCTTAAGCTAACGGGCAGTGTTAATACAGGGAGAAGGAGTTGGTGAATAAATTTATGTTGAAAACTAGAAGAGTGGTAACCTTCATAGCAGGGAGGTTCTGGAACTGTGTACTGGTCAAGAAGACCTGTGCCCTGACTGCCCAAGAGATCAATAGATACAAATGAGGAAATATGAGGTATTGGCTAATAACAGGGGGAGCGACTCGGCATCCCTGATGGACTTACAGTCCTACTGCCAGATTTACTGGTTTGCTGTGCTTCATCTTCACTGCTTGGGTATTGCGTGGGAAGCACAACACCAAAGTTTCTCTGCCCTGTGGGAATCCAAGAGCTTCTTTCTGTGTATGAATATATACAAGAAGAGGTTTTAGTAAGAAGCAGTTTGGCAAGTTATAGTGAAGCTATCCCCTAGAGCAGAATAAAGCATCAATGTGTGGGATTTCCTTGTCTGAACATGATGTATACTGCCATGTTCATAAGGGATCTTATGGCTCTTGTGTCCTGCCATCCTTCTTTCTGGACTTTCCCAGTATTGGCACTTCCCTCATAACCCCTGTTCCTATGACTGAGAGCAATCAATCCATAGGTTACAGCACTGCTCTGTGACTGCCTACGTAGCAGAGTGCATTTGCCATGTGTCCTCTTCACCTCCTCAGGCCAATTCTGGGAGCATTGGCCTCAAATACAGCCAGGTGTGAAATTTTGAGAAGACCGTCTGGTGATCCAGAGGAGCGCAGCAGTCTCTTGATTGTTCCTTTGTCTTTTTAACACTTTCAGAGTGCTCTGGAGGAGGCATTTAGGACTGGTGAACTTTATACCAACGCTGTTCAGAGGGCTGCCAGGTTCCTTGAGGACTATGAAGCTCAAGTCCAGTCTGCTACAGCAGAGCTTGGTAGCTCAGAGGAGGTCTGTCAAACCCCACAATGGAAACAAGAAGAGTTCAACTCTGCAAAGGCTGACATAGAAAACCTGTACTCCAAGCTGAAAAACCTAGTGAAACCAGAAGACAAAATATGTCTGGAAAATACTTTAACAGAACTAGTCAATAAGAGTTTGGCTTTAAGGGAGAAGGCTCAAAGAAAGGAAGCTGATAAACAGAGGTAGGTTTAAGAGATCTTCCTAGATCATGTTCCTTATCATAAGAAATTTGACTGATGATAAATGCAGTGTTGTTTCTGGTCTGATAGAATCAGGTAATTCACCAGAAGGAACTGTAAGCGTTTCTGTTGTTCCCAGATGTGATTGCAATGGAAGGAAAATTACCAGATAATAAGCATATTGATACCAATTTACAATGCAATAATTTTTAGTATATTCAGAAAAATATGTATGGTGCTCGACTGAGGGTCATAGGGTGCCAGAGTCAGAAGAAAGCACATTTTCACAGTCTCTAGTTCAGTGCTGGTGCTGGTGCAGGTTATGACAGTTTCTATAGGGGCCCTAATGCATGTCTTTCATAGGCTATTCTGATGGCTTGAGAAAGTAAAGCCCAAACAAGACACAGGCCATAGTTTCTTTCCTTCAAATACAGGTACCGAAGAGATCTGAAGGGCCTTCGGGATTTTTAAATTGCTTGCTCATGATCCAGTGCTTCTGGTCCTGTTGAGCATAACCTTAAAATCTGCTTTTATAATCTAAGAATTGGATAACTTCAAAGGCTTTGGTAATAGAAATGAGATGATAAGATATAGAAATAAGAAATTGGAATTATACAGACCACACATCGTAGGGACAAATGGAATGTGTGTTACAAACTGGGAACTAATTTTTGGGAATGTCTGACGAGGATCAAGACATACAATCCTTTTGAGCAGCTCCATGGCTGATATATAGGTATACATACATATATTTCTTTACCTCTGGGGCATTTGTACCTGCATCTCTAAAGTATCTCAGATATCGGACCTGAGGTGTATGACAAATGCTAATTGAAGATAACTTGCAAAATAATAAGGACTACTAGTTCAGAAGATTTTTTTTTTTTCTATTCTTGTGGGCATTATGGTTGGAGAGAGGAGCAACCACAACAAATTTTAATTGCTCTATTTGTTTCCTACAGGTATTTTGAAAAATACAAAAGCTACACAAAAAGCAAAGATAAAGTGTGTGGTAATCTTAACAAACTGGAACAGATGCTTAGGCAGTCTTTGTCTCAAATACCAATGTCTTATAAAGAAGCTTTGGAGTACTTGGAAGAAAGCAAGGTAAGAGAGGCTCTGAAGAACTTGAAAAGCTCATGCAAAACTGCGATGCAGCTATGCCCACCATATGATATCGTAGTAGAAAGAAGTGAAATTCTTTATCCTGTATTTATGTATATATAAAACCACAGAATATATTTATAAACCTATAAAAAGGCCATATAAAATGAATACCTCTTATTGCTGTAGAAATCAAACATTATCTGTGCTTAAGATAGTGTGGCATTTCTGTTCAGATCCCTCATTGCTTCTTTGCACCACCAGGGCGGATCAGATTTGTAACATTGCTGTTGTTTTCCCTCAGAAGTGAAAATCGGAGAACTTTCCGTTTTCCCCACCCAGGACTCTCTTGCTGCCTCCCCACCACACCTCTGCTATAGTCAACCTCTTTGCTGTCCTCTTTTAGTACTCATCATGTTACAAGCTTGTCATTTTATATATCTGTAACTCCTGCTCATTTCTCTTTCCTTCCAAATAACCAGAAAGAACTAAGAACAACCTAATTGCCTGGGCACACTGTTCTTCTGTTTGTTTTGTTTGTTTTATTTACCCCATCTTTCTCTGCAGTCTTAGCCAACAGAATTCTTTCATTACAACTGCATTTAACCAGCTCAGTGGAGTGATTGCCATTTTATTGGAGGATCTTCTAAATCATGTTACTGAGTGCTTCTGACTGTATTGTTTTACTTATTTACTTGTTTATTTTTCCTGTAAGATTTTAGTCTCCAACATTGACTCGGCTGAAGATGATCTTGTGAAGCTGAGGCAAGTCTCTGGAGAGCTGATGAGATTATGCAGGAGAAGTGACAGGGCACTGGGCAGGATTGTAACAGTGCTGTGGGAAAATTGGCTGGGTTTGCTTGAGGTGGCAAAAGGGATGGAAATTGACTGTGAAGAGCTAAAGCAGGACTG
>NW_009612322.1:10765-13706 GCF_000690535.1 Cariama cristata
AAGAGGTGAGCTGCTCAACAAACTGTAAGTTTTGGGGAATATGGTAGGGATGGGCCCTTCAGTAAAATGGCATGTAAAGGGCTGAGATCGGTGCAGAACATAATTTCCAACCCACTGATCAGCCAGTTATTCCTAATCTTTCTTGAACGTGGAGTCAAAAGTTATGGGGATATTTATAGCACAAATTCTCTAAACCCAGAACAATTCTGTGTGTGATTATGTGCTTTGTTAGAACAAACTCAAATGTTCTGGCACACTTCAGAGGTTCAAGCTCTCTGGCTATGTAATTCGCAGTACTTAGTCATGCGTATGAGTAAATGAATAATGTAACTTAAGGTGATGGAATAGAAAAGCACTTTATCTCATGCTTTGACATGCTCTTTACTTAGCTGGAACGAGAAACAATAATTCTCGATAAGCTCCAGGAAGAACAGCCAGAAAGTCTTAAAGAGAAAGAAAAGGCCACCGGAGAGGAACTAGTAGAATTACTAGATTTTGTGAACTCATTTGAGGAAAATATCAACCAGCAACAGCTCCTCTTACTCTTACTACTTCACCGAATAAGAAACATCCTGAATACATCTGAAAATACTGAGGCAGAAGCTGCCCTACCCGCATTATGTGAGATAAAGGCAATGCAGGATCGCTGTACAAAGTAAGTGGTGAGAAATTTCTGTTGAAGATAGGAATAGGACTACTTATAAGCACAGCATTTTATTGGGTGTTTAAGAGTAAATGAAAGTTATAATGCACTTAGAAAGACAGTGAATACCCTACTGGATCAGACCAATGCTCCACCTAACCTATCTGCTGTCTCCAGCATGAGCAGTTGGAGGTAGTACTTAGGGAGAAGACCTGAGCCTGGCCATATCGTGTGTGGGCTGCAATTTGTGTTCAAATGTAGAAGGAATCAGAAGGGATGATGGTTGATTTTGGAGGTTCCAAGCTCTTGTGAACTTGAATGAGATGTGTGGGTCTTCCACTCTTATGAAAATCAGACCTTGTGCTTTTTGCAACAATGCAGCTTTTGCCTTACTAAGTGAGTGCCACTGTTTAAAATTTGCCTCAAATATTTTTTGCAAATCTGTGATTGTACTCACCCTTCTCCATGCCTGCTTTTTGACATGGAAATCTTTGTGAACGTCTTTGGCTCTGCCAGCATCTTCAGACTCTGAAAACTGGAGCTCTGTTTGCTGTTTAAATATGCATGCTATCTGATTTGGTCTACCAAATGTACTTTGTTTAGCAATATCTGAAGACTCATTTTTGAAGAAGCTGAGACAATAAAGGACAAAAACTCAGAGATTTAGTTACAGAAAATAATACTAAAATACAGACAAATGCAGTTCTGGATATTATTAAGCATGCTCTTTGATTACTCCTGCTTTGTGTAGTGTCTAACACTTAATGTATCCTTGCTGGAAATCTTTTATAGGTTATATGAAAAGACTCAAGACCATAAGGATTCTGTGCAAGCTGAGATTCAAGAGAGGAATAAGATCACTGAGGAAATAAGTGCTGTGACAAATGCATTACAGAATGCTGCATCTGTGTTATTACAAGATGCTGCTGGAAAGGCAGGACAACTGGAGGTTGGTAACGGATCTGTTATTGTGTAGGGACGTTTGGAATATGTTCTGTTTTATGCTGAGTCTTGAACTTGCTCTGAATAAAATTAGTGGCAAAGTATATGCATATGCATGTTGACTTAAAGAGAATGAATCTAGCTCAGCAGAATTGTCTGACCCTGCCATGTCCCTGGTTTGCATTCCTCTCCCTCTATGTGGTCCAGTTAGCAGGCACAGAAGTCGTTCCAGATTACAGAGAGATTCACAGCCAGTTGCATGCTTTTTAGGAAGGGCTGTTTAGTGTACATCCTGCACCCCTTCCCCCTCTGCGTACCTAGGCAGGGCAGCTTCAGATTCCCTCTATTTGATGTCCCACATCAGGGGGTTAACCTGATGTGAGATGTTTAGAAATCAATTTGTGATCAAGACTACAGTCTCCACCATCAGCAACCAGCATTCTGCAGCAACCTAGTCTATACATTTCTATCATTTCAGTATATTTTCGTTATCCTTCTTTGAATTCTTGACTTTATGAAATGGTATTATTCTTAACACTTCCTGAATGTGCGTTTATTTAGTATTTTAATTATATTTGTTTCAATTTAGTCTTATTGTTGTTTATATTACTATCCGAATTTTTAAATCTTGATCAAAAATCTATTTTTAATTCTATTTAATTGAGTTACATATAACTATAGAACTTTATAATTTATTTATTCTAGCCTACTAAGATCTGTTACAAATTTGGGCTCTCTTTCTCTTTGCCGAGTCTTGTAAAGAAACTAGTTGAGAGTCCCCACCATGTATTTTCTTTAGCAGGTGGATGCTTGAAGCTGGCAAAGGGCTAGGAAAAGTACAGAGGCCAAAGACCATCGTGGCAGATACGAGCATTTTCCTATGGCTTAGCATGCGAGAGAAATGTTAACTACATCTTGAGGAAGTTCTGAAAACCCATAAGCCAGCATTATTGTGGTGAAATCTTGTGGATTTGTCTGAAAGAGCTGGTTTTCTATTTAAAGTTATTTAGAATTAGAATTTAGAGTTGGGTCTGCTCTTTTACTGAGTACTTTTTATCTAGGAGGAAATGTTACCACTGCAGGTGCTTGATGCCTGCTCTTTCCCCTCACATCCAAACTGTGCTACTCTGAGCCCCTAAAACTCACCCAAAAGTGAGTTTAGATCTTGTTCCTGTTCCTGAGAGCAATCAGCACAGGCAAATGTTAGCAGCAATCCCATCAAATGATTTCTTTTTAGCAGTATTTCACAGCAGACCTGTTCCTTTTGAGATGATTCAGCTGAAAGGATTGAAAAATTCCTTAATTTTAACTAATGCAAACACCAGTAAGCCAAAATCTGCAGGGCAATTTCATTCC
>NW_009612322.1:13721-25234 GCF_000690535.1 Cariama cristata
CAAAGAAAACCTAGTTTTTATGAAATCTATAGCATTATTTGGGGCTCAATTGCATTTATTGAATGGAAATGCCTATTTTGCTTCCAGATGACAAATCTAGGTTATTCGGGTGGCAAAGTTGTAACTCACCAACACAGATGAATATGCAAACAGAAAATGCTATCATCTAGTCTCCTAGGAAAAAAATTGGGACAGTTTTGACAGATACCTGCTTTCCAGCTAAATAATTTGTGAAATGTAAACATGCATTTATATACAGAAACCAGTTTGCAGAGACATGCTTTGTTTTAGAGACTAATGTTGTAACTGATTCTTTCAAATTCAAATCAGGGAATCTATAAACTCCCATAAATGTTGGCACAGTCTTAATTGGGCCATTTGACAACAGCAACGTTCTCTATGGTAGAACGAGTCACACAGATGTTTCATGGTTTTGAGTTTTTTAATATCAGACCCAGTTGTCGTGAGGTGACAGGAAATAAATCAGTCTCAGACTCTTACATATTTCTTCTGTGCACTGTATTTGTGCAAGGGAAAAGATTGCCAAGTGAAGACTAGGGGTTAATGGATTACCATTACCCCTGACTGAAAAAGAAAAGGATGTTAATTTTAATGTCTTTCATTGCTTGAGGAGCTTTAGATAATTTTCCCCCATAACTTGAATTTACATTTGAGTCTCAAACAGCTGAGCATTGGGAAAAGGATCCATAAAGCAAACAAACAGAACTTTCCAACTTGAAATTCTAGAAAACCTTCAAAACAAATGAGTTTCTTCATTCTTTCTGCAAGAGGACTTAGAGTGGATTTTATTTCTAGGCCACAGGCTGTAGACAGTTGTTAGAGTTTCTTTTATCTCATAAAACCTACATTCTTCATGCAGAACTGGAAACTACTGTTTTGAAAGGAGCCTGCTGGGCTGCTCTGCATAATTGCCTGAAAGCAGACACTTCAGCTTGAAACCTGTTGCTTTTTGTGGCCTTTGTGTTGTTTATAATAATGAAGGAATGAACGTTGTCTATTAAACGTCTTTCAAAGAGCAAATGCATTTTTGGCAAAAGGGAGAGCCCAAAGGTTGACATTTAATCATAGGAGCACTTCAAATGATTACATTGCTATACCTGTCAATAAACATCGGTGTGTCAGTTGCCTGACATGGAGTAGTATCAAGTTTAATTAATTCTTACAGATTGAAAAGCATCATTTGATTAAATGAGTGAGTATTTCTCAAAGTTAATCTGCTTGCAGAGGTAGTCAAATTAGGTTTGATATCACAAAACCAACTTTTTCAAATCATAATCATGATTGGAAATATAAAACACAATATGTATGTATGTATCTATATATACACATATGTACGTGTACACACATGCACTCAGTAAAAGCTGGGTAAAACTGCTGAAGTTATTCTTAATTTTGTAGGAGGTTCAGAGCGTGATTGGTAAAGAAAGTCAAACTCTGAAGGATATCATGGACAAACTCCGGATCAAGTATTCTGAACTGTATACAGTAGTTCCTGCAGAGATCGAAACACAGTTGGAGGACTGCAAGAAAGTGTTGCAAGACCTAGAAGACAAGGTAACTGTTGATGTAATTTTTGTGTTTACCTTTTTGTAATGTATAAATAAGTACAGCAATATTTGATGAATGTTGTAACTATAAATTTTAACTTGAAACATTATTTATTTTCATTTGCATTTTCCTTGGTGAAAATATATGCATGAGGAAAGATTTCTCATGTTAACTCTCTCCTTTTGGAATAACCTTATAGTAAGGAGTGTGAATATAGTATTTTTCTTTTCTGTTAAAAGAGGATGTGGCAGAACCACTAGCAATAAAGTCTTGGATATTATATGGATCCTGTCTTCTATCCAGTGTGATTCTTAAACTGAACTAGTAGTCAGTGTTGATTGGGAAGTTTTATATAGCTTAACTGAGAAGATATTTTGAAAACTAACTTAAAAGAGGGCTTTGAAACCAGATTTTTTTAATCTTAATTTGCACACATGGTAGGGTATCATGACATGTTTTTTTATACCACCCCTCGGGACATGGTTGCATTCCTTTAAAAGCGGACAGGAAATTTAAATAGCATTACCTCGGCTTTTTGCAATGTTTTCTAACTACAGTGTGTATAAACATTTAACTGAAAGCAAAATTAAAGGAAAATTGAGTAATACTGTAAGTTTGGGGTCAGATTTTAGCCTGGTATAATTATTATCATTGTTATTTATTCATTTGTGTTACTTAAAAAAGAAAAAATATTTCAGTTCTCTTATTTCAGAAATAATAATGTTTAATGCTAATTTTAAAGGCTAAGTCTCAGGTAATTTGATAAAACTTGGAAGTTTAATAAAATGATTTTGAAATCCAGTTATTTGTTAGTGTCTATCAGATCATTTTATGTTGCATTAAATATTTAGAGACATATTCGTTACAGCTTATTAGTTTTAATTTGGTTAACTTTGTAGTTTCTGTTTCAAAATGGAAGCAGTCCTTTTAGAACCAACAACTCGGCAGGAGAGAGTAGGAGAAGGGAAGTAAAACAGTATTTATGCTTTGGGGTTTTTTTGTTGTTTACTGTTTCTTTTACTGAGATAAAAAGATTATCCCAATCCACACATTACATGTTGGAGTGAAAGAACTGGTCCTGGAAACTAGATAACATTTGCTTTTCACATTTAGGTAGTGGAAAACAATATAAACTATCTTGGAATTTTTTAAAATGCGTTTAGGAAACAAAATAAATTCTAGTGGAACTGGAGATCAGTTCAGTTACATAGTAGGAGATACTAGCATGTGTTAAATTGAATTAACTTTTCATATTTTAATGACATTCTGCTTTCTTCTAAATCTGCTAACCTAAAATTGAAAATAAATTGTACTTTTGATGCCATGCATTTTATATGAAAAAATATAATAAATTTATCCCAGTAAGAAGTCTTGAAATTAAAATCCTGCCCTACCGATGACCAGTGCATTGACAGATCAGCGTTTTTTCTGAGGAAAGATATGAAGTCAGCGCTTAGTCTGTTTTCTCATTTCCAGCTGTGTCGCGTCACTCATACATGACTCTCTCCTGTTTTGGAAACTAGCACTACAAACATCAATGATTTTTCATGTCTTGTATACTCCAAGATAGTAGAAATGGTCAAGTGTTTAGTGATTACAGTCTGAGCTCCTTTTTCCAAGGAGTCTTAGGCACTACGTACAGACTGGACTTCATAGCTTTTTTGTACAAGCATGAGCATTTGAGAGGAGCACTGTAGTTCTTTTTGCTACATATTTATTTTCACTAGTGCAATTTTATCAATAGAATACCTTACTGTGGGTATTATTATATCGGTCTGACATTACATGTTGGAATCTATAAATAATAAACAATGTTGATAAAATTAAGAAATAAAAATGGATAAATAATTTATTAACTAAACAATGATCTTAATTCCTCTTCCCACGAAAAGGATAAAGTATTTCGGTATAAGGAGCTTCAAAACAGTATAACTACTAAACTAGAAATCTTTTGCATCAATGAGGCATAAAGCTGTTCAATGTGCATATGCCCCATAAATCCTAGGGCTGCAGCACACAAAGAATTTATCATGATTTGACAATTTCCTGGTGCTTGGCTGACCCTACAAAGCTAACAGGGTTTAGTAAGAAAGTATGTCACTTTGGGCTAAGAGCAAGGACTTTCTCACTCCCTGCACTTCCTCTAGTCCATAGTAACCTGGTACCTCACTGTGTCGCTCAGTTCTGTGCTCAGGCAATTACTCAACTTCAGCTTACTTGAGAGTTTTTCCTCTTTACGTAGAACACTGGGCCCCCAGTGTACCAGTTTTTAATTTCTGTGGAGTTCTGCAGAGTAAAGTTAAGTTCCACATACTTTATGGGGCTATTACTTTTGTTTTAGTAATAAAGATTTAAATTTATATTTAGAAATTCATTATATATTGATGCACTTCTATATTCCCTTATTTCTTACATGGAAGTAATAGCTGTCAGCTGAGACAGAAAGGGGTCATTCTAAGTTTCTTACAGCACAAATCTAAACGTGACCCTTTCCACAATGCAGCATGATTAGCCTCTGTTACAGATTAGAACAGGGGCAGCTGAAACAGAGCACCCAGAGAGTTGCAGTGTCTTATTTTTTGTTTCTTCAGGGATTGCCTTCTCAGCCAGTCATTTTTAAGTAAGAGGAAATTATTGAACAACGTGTAAACGTTGAACATGCTCACATTAACACTTCTTCCTGCAAATGTAATTCCATTCCTGTGTTTTTAAGTGACTCGTCAAGAGAAACAGAAAGAATTTGAATATTTTTGGTGAGGTGGTGCATAGAAACAAGCAGATCTTTGTAATCTGCCCTGTTGTTTTCTCTTTACTCTGACAGGTTAGCTTTGAAATCTTGCAGAACTCCCCTCAGTATGTGCTGAAAAGAAAAGCAGAAACTATTAACAATGGCCTTCAAACTATTGAAAAGATGTTACAACAGAAGAGCGAAAACATTGCAAAAGCCAAAGAAGTTCAGAAGGTAATTCTTCGCAAAAAAATTTTTGTGGCTGTTAAAAGATTTTTGGTTGTTTCTATAGAGCCTGGTTTAGCAGGAGCGTAAAGTGGTACTCCATTCATTTTATGTCTGAAAAAGGAGAAGTACAAGCAAGCATTTAGCTATTGAATATTTACTGAGTCTTTCTCACAGGAAAATACATGGTTTCTTTCAACTGAGAATCACACCAGTAGATGCAGAGTGTTCTGTTCTCATCATATCAGTTCCGAAATCTTTGCAATTCCACATGCCCCACATGAAGAACAAGTAACTCTGCTGTTATCGTTGAGCCTCACCTTATATTCAATTTCCCCTCTCTCCACATGCAGCAAATCTGGGATATGCTGGACCTTTGGCATTACAAACTCAATGAACTGGATGCAGAAGTGCATGACATAGTAGAGCAGAATTCCTGCCATGCACAGGAGTTGATGGATATCTTAGTGACTCCCCTTCAGCAGTACCAACAGGTCTCGCAACTTGCCGAGCGCAGAACCGCCATTTTAAACAAGGTAGGGAAAAATGTAAAAGTTTAAAAGAAATCACATCTTTTAAAAAACAAAATAAAGGCTTTTGTAAAACATCATCAAAGGCTGTCAAATGAGTAACTAGTCAAAAGCCTGCCTTAGGTGCGTTGGCTCATTGTAGCTAAGAGTTTCTGGCGTGGCAAACATCACCTTCAGCTGCTGCCCCAAGGGACCAGCTCTGCACCGTGGTTGACAGGGGTTAGCATGGGGAATTCATGCGTCTGGGTGGTGATGAGATGGTTTTCTATGACTCTGCTAATGGGCTATCTATTAAAGTAACATTGCCATATAAATTGCAACAATGACCCCATGAAATATTAGCACGTAAGCACCAAAATTACCTTTGATTAGAGGATATAGCTTGAAATCATGGAACTGTTTCAGAAAAATTATGATCTTTATTTCACTTTACTAATTTAACTGACCTTGATGAAAATGCATCCCATTTTCTTTCATTCTTGTCCATAGATGTATTTATCCTATATGGTGAACAGAAATGCATTTGTGCCTTTTTGTAAAATCCTGTCCTTTCCTAGGCTGCCAACAAGATGGAAGACTATGATGAACTCTTGAAGAATGTGAAAGTTTGGATAGAAAACACCAACTGCTTGCTAAGAGCAGATGCTCAAAATGACTCTGCAAAAAGCTTATGCAAATATACCGATGACCTTCAGGTAACTGTTGATGTAGATGTATGGTCTCGTTAGAACTGGTTGGTCTGTACAGACACAGTTTTGCATTCCTAAGTCTTACTGACATAAATAATTTACTGTTTTCAGTAAATCCTTTAAGTGAAAAATAGTTATAGTTGACACTCATGAAATATAGATACTTCTTGGCGTTGGACATATCTGTCTTGTGAAAGTGCTGAACTGTAGTGCATCTATCTTGCAAAAATGTCTGATTGACTTCTGTTACCTTACTGTGTGACTATAATAATTTTTTACTGCCTGAATATGTACGGTTCTTTCTGTATTGTGTACACGTGATCCAAAAAGGGTAAAGTGGTATTTTGATGTCTGTGTGTTAAATGGAAACTTTGAAGTGAATTGTGGTTTGGAAGGCAGTTCTCGCTGTATCTTGAAGGTAATTCTGACTGGTAATTTCAAGAATCAATTGTTTGTAATATTACAGGGAAGATCAGAGTGACTATTTCTGGCAATTTTGTATTTGAAATTTCAGTTTTCTATACATTCACTCTTTGGCTTAGGCCAAGGGAGAAAGTTGGTGCTCTGAACATACATTTTTGTACTAAAACTAGTAAGAGTTTCTTGCAAGAAGTAGCTGACTGTTCTGTACTGTTATGTTACAGAGCACGTAGCCACAATGGGGAGACTGTGATTTCCAAAATCTGTGAACATTGTTGTGACAAAAGCTTATTGTCTCCTGCATTTGTGATTCCTGGGCTGGAAAATGAGAGGATTTGGAAATGCACTCAAGGCTTGCATTAGAGTTCAGACGTGCATTCAGTCCTTTCCTTCATATGCCACAGAGACAAGTGGATCATATGCGTTTCTTGCAATCCTCACTATTCTTCATGAAGACATTCACTGTAATTAATCCAAAAGCTCATCCAGTTAGCTGCAGGAGATGGACATGCACAACTGGCCAGATATTTTCTGGAGCATGTTGTTACATCTACTGTCTGCAGGCTGGTGTGCACAAAACCCTTTTGAGGTGTCTGGCTGACATGTCTTGTTCATGTACTTGGGGTCAGCCTGACCATGGCACAGGAGCTGGAGAGGAATCTTCTCCAGGATCTCATACTTTTCTTTTTTTGCAGTGCAACCTCTCTCTGAGTTTGAAATCTTCCTCGTCATGCCTTTTGTCATTCTTACTTAGACTTATTTTATCTAACTGATTCCCTTAAAATCATGGCATCAGTTTCTCAGTTTTCTGCCCATAGGATACAGCAATTCAGTTTCCTTAGGACTGAAGAGTTTTAGTCTGAACCAAGCTTTTGGGAATATATGCAATGGCCAATGGCATACAGGAAATTAAAACTGATTCCTTCTGGTTCTAACCTCTGTGAAACTTTCACGTTCACCATTGATGGATGAAACTAAGCTCTTATTTTGTTTCCAGATGGCTTTGGAAGACTCAGAGCAAAAGCAAAATCTTCTACACAGTGTTTACTTGGAACTGGAGGAGCTAACACCAGTGTTTGAAACAGACAGTGTAATGCAACAGCTAAATGAAATAGATAATCAAGTAGCAACTTTACAGCATGAGATAGCAGAGATTCTTCCACAGATCCAGCATATGGCTGATGTAAGTTTGGGTGATCTATAAGTGCTTTTTATCAGAGCTTCATCATATGTTATGAAATACGGCTTATATTGCCTGCATAGAAAAAAGGTATGCTGATTTTAGTACGTGCGCCAAGCGAGGAAATTAATTGCTTGGAAACAAATCATCAGAAGATGTTCGGCATATAATTAAGCTGTAAAGTTCAGAAGTATTGATGAAACTCCTTGTTTAGCAGGAGAAATGTGAAGGGCTTGTTGACTGCAAATTAAAAGGGCATATCTTGCTGGAGGGTAGGGCTCCTATTCAGAGGCACCTGGACAGGCTGGAGAAATGGGCTGACAGAAACCTCATGAAGTTCAACAGAGGCAAAAGCAAAGTCCTGCACCCAGGAGGGAACATGTCCAAATACCAGTACAGGCTGGGGGCCAACCAGATGGAAAGCAGCTTTGCTAAAAGGGCCAGTGGTCCTGGTGGACAATAAGTTGATCATGACACAGCAACATGACCTCGCAACAAGAAGGCCACAGCATCCTGGGGTGCCTGAGCAAGAGGTCCATGGGAGCGATCTTTCTTTTTGGCACCTGTGAGATTATATGTGGATGCTGTGCCCAGTTTTAGGTTTCCCAGTGTAAGAAAGACATAAACATACCTGGAGCGAGTCCAGAAAGGCCACCAAGGCGGTCAGGGCCCTGTAGCACAGGATGTAGGAGGAAAGGCTGGGAAACCTGAGTCAGTTCAGCCTGGAGAAGAGACAGCTCAGGGTTGGGGGGGGCGGGTATTGCTGCTGTGTACTGCTACATAGTGGGGGGCCATAGACAAGATAGAGCCAGACTCTTCTTGGAGTGCAGAAAAAACTTGAGCTGTAACAGACCCAAATTACAGCAAAGGACATTCCATCTACATATTAGGAAGGATTTTTTTTGAAGTGAGATTTGTCAAACACTAGATCAGGGGCCCAAACTGGGGGTAAAATCCCCAGCCCAGGAGATACCCAAGTCTCAGCAGGATCAGGCCCCAAATAACCTGCTATGACAGGCCCCAGAGATCTCCCGAGGTCCCTTCCAACCTATTTTATTCTGTGACTCTTTCTCTATGAGACTTCACAAGCAGCTGTACTGTATGTGGATCCATTTTTCCATCTGACATAAGACTTTTCATATAGGAAGCTGCAACAGTGTAATTAGGCCAGTTTCCTATGCTGATAACTATCACCACTGGAAAAGTGTCTTATCACTCCTGGTAATTTATAATGTGACTTTTCAAGGATATTTCAATTCTGTATTCAGGGTTTAAACAGACCAGGTGACCTTAGATGCTAAATTCCTTCAGAAGTTATGATGATACATAATTTATAATAACTAGCCTTTTGATTGGTAACATCCATTAACATATCCTGCATATGCTGCACTTGTTTTTCATTATTTCTTTTTAAATTCAAGTGAAAGGCAGAAATGCAAGCTGGCTTTGGTATTTGTGCTATCTACAAATATTCTCTTTGTTCCCAAAATCTAGGAATTGGATGCCATTGAATCTCATGTGAAAGTGTTTGAGAAGGACATTGCCAAAATGAAGACAATCCTGTCATCAGAAGATCTGTTAGAATTTTCTCCTAAAGACCAACTTAAACATGGACAGGTCCGTGAAAACTCCTATATAGGCTTTTTTCCCTATATATTTATGAATAAGTTAGCATAAATATGCTTGCACAAGCATAAGGCTGTTTTGTCACTGCAAACTACCATGAACAAGTTTTTAGTATATGACTTTGAAATGTTAGTATCACACAAATTCTAACTCTCGGGTCAAAGACTGAAAGTATTATTTCAGTCATGATTTCGGCTACATGTTTCTACAGTGGCAAGTAGTGCAATCCAAGAGAAGCACATTGGTAGGGCAAAACAGTTGGTGCAGAGGACCTGATATCTGTGTTGAATGTGTCTTGGGGGCTTACTTTGGACTGATCCTGTAGAACGGACATCAATTAGTGGCTGGGTTTCTTCAGAGTTTCTTCTGGAGAGTATCTTCTGCTTTAGTTTCATTTGAAAGGAATCCAGTTTGCATGATCCAAGACACCTGCTTAGTGTAAACCCTAAGGTGAGACTGTTGGGAGATCCCTTCAAGAAGCACAGTCATGGTTTGAACAAAAACATTTGAAATAAAAGCACTGTTGAGAACATGCCCATAGAGAACTCGAGTATGTAACTTAAGCACATGTTGTCAGACATACATGCCACATTTGAGTGTCTCCTTTTTTGGAAAGTTTATGGGCTGACTTTCAGAGATGCTTGCTGCCCATCACTCTACTTAGCATCAAACAGTAAGAAATATAAAAGTCTGAAAATGAGGCCTTATTTTTCAAAAAATAGAGGCAGAGTTTAGCAAATGTTTCTAGAAATGTAGGCTGGAGTGACTTACCATAAAACCATTTCATCATGCAGGGACTTCACTGCAGAGATACCTTGGCCAAATAGTTTTCCCTTCTCTGCTTGAGTGAAGTAAAGCAAAGCATTACGGTATCTTTTCTTTTATCTTGTTGGTCTCTTCTCCCATAACAAGCGATAGGAGAAGAGGAAATGGCCTCAAATTGCGCCAGGGGAGGTTTAGATTGGATATTAGGAAGAATTTCTTCACTGGAAGGGTTGTCAAGCATTGGAACAGGCTGCCCAGGGAAGTGGTGGACTCACCATCCCTGGAGGCATTTAAAAGGCGTGTAGATGTGGTGCTTATGGACATGGTTTAGTGGTGGACTTGGCTGAGCTAGGTTTACGGTTGGATTCGATGATCTTAAATGTCCTTTCCAACCTAAACAATTCTATGATCTGTGATTCTATACCACATGCAGTCCACATCATTAGCTGACTGAAATGCAAAAAGCATGGTTTCAGTTTCAGGGAAGGGATAAAAATATTATACCTCTTATAGCTTTGTTATCCAGAGAACGATTTTGTAATGGCTACATTATATGGAAAAACTAAAGTAATATTTCTTCTGGAAAATAATGTTCACCTATGTCCTTATTTTAAATGGAAGCCTGGATAGTATGCTAATAACAAAAAATTCCTGATACAGGCTGCTTATGAATGAGAGAATAAGCATCTCTATTCCAGTTGGGGCCTTTTGAAATGAAATCTTCTTGAGAGGGAATTTAACAAAAATATTAAAAATTAAAAGGTCCAGAGGTGATTTGTATTTATGCTTTTTTTCTTCTGAAGTTCCCAGCTGAGTGAGGTCTCAGTAGGATTTTGTATTTCTTTAGGAGAACCAAGAAGTTGTGAGTTGGTATTGCCATTCTGTTTTTCCTGAGTTAGTCACTGATTCTTCCATAAAACATGTATTGTGGTATGAAAATGCACATTTCTGTTCATCCAAAACCGATAAAGGTGATTCTAAACTGTGCATCCGCTCGAGGTGTTGTGATATGAAATGCTGTCTTTGACAGGAAAGCCATCTTCAGAGGTTTCTCCTGGCTTCGATCACAGTTCATCATCTCAGCTATGTTGATAAGACTGTTTATAGGACCATCATAAAATGGCTAGCTTTAACATAGGGCATTTTATGGCTGGTTTGCAGCACAAAAAAGAAAAACCAGAGTTGGCTAGAGTGATATCAAAGGGTTTGCACCAGTTTTTTAATTGTCTTCACTGCCAAAGATGTGCTACTTTGAAATTATATGCTCAGTAAATAGTAACTAATCTGAATGTGCCTTTTTTTGTCACTGTACAACCTTTATGTATGTACATGAAGAAAAAGCAGAATTGTAAATGCAAGTTATATCTTCGTCTTGCTTTAGACAACATCGCCATGGATTTTACTTATTTGTTGCAAAATTAAAATAATATTCTTAAATGGGAAACTCACCAAAGAGAACTTTTACACATCACGACAGTAGTATAAGTTTTCAGTGTTGATTTTTCCAGCTCAGTATCACATTCATCATTTATCCTGTGTCCTAATAGGTTATTCTTGACCATGTTGGTCCCATGCAGAAGAACATTGTTCATGTACAGTCCTATGAAAAAGCACTTCAGATACCAGGGGTGAAAATGCAACCTTTCTCAGTCTTCCAAAGAGTAAGACAACTCTTGAGAGAATTGAAGAAATTAGAAAAAATTACTAAGGAACGAAATGACCTACTGGCGGTAATTGATTTTTTTTTTTTTTTTTTTCCCCTTCCCCCCAACCCCCCTTTT
>NW_009612322.1:25265-37688 GCF_000690535.1 Cariama cristata
TCCCTGTCACCTAAACCACCTTTATTTTGTAATAATTTTCATCACTAGACCGTATTGTTTTTACAGGCATATAGTACACCTACTATGTCTTCTAAGTAATGGTTTGGGGATTTTTTTTGTTCTGTTTTTTTCTGTGTAATTTGATACTACAACAAGGCACACTGGATAGTCTTGAAATTCATTTAAGTTTTCCAATTCAGTCACAACTGACACCGTGTGTTTTAGCATATTGTAGAAGAAATGAAGGCCTAAGTGTTTTATGACCCAGGTTTGCAGAACTGATGATTGAAGTCCAGTGTTACATGCAGGTGCTCACACCTGCAATGTTCAAGTCCTTAAACTTATCTTGAACATGGAAATTCTTATTGACAGCCATTAGATAGAAAGTACTGACAGCAGAAAATCTGTTACTAAAGATGATCTTCCCAAATCAGTAAGCCAAGAAGGTGACAATTTTCTACCGCTGTCGCTTGGTTAATTCGTTGTTTTGAGGCAGGACAACTCCCGCCCTCAGAAGGTCCCATGCAAGGATGTGTCTGCGTAACTGAACATGTAACAGTGGGCTTAGAGATGCTGTTGGCCAGACCACGTTTGGAAACAGAAGTGGTATAATAGCAGTGGTGTGACACACAGCTGTAGGAGAAGGCAGTGCTGGTGGGTCAGTGAACTCAGTTAACTCATGGCAGTAAGGGTTATGAAACAGCTATGGTGGCTCCAAACCTGAAGTAGTATCTCTGCATCACTTCACTGAGTGATGTGGTTGTTAGAAAGGTTTTAATTCAGGGATATCTGTGTTACGCTCCATTGCTGAAGGTGAAGGCAACCTGGAGTTTGGTTGTGCATGTTCCCACGTCAGCAGAGGTATGAAAATTCTCATATGACTCATCCATTTCTTGGCAGGATGATAGCAGCACCTAGAAAAGTTATGCAGTATCTTTGTTGATTTGGTTTTCCAAACCTATTACAGTAGAGCAGAATGCTTTAGAACATCTGACTTCTTACTGGGCATTTCGGAGGCCAGGCAGACACAAGTGGTAGCTAAAATGTGAATGTCCATCTTTGATTTTCAGTTTTTGAAATTAAGAGCATCACACCAAGAGAAAAACTCAAACATGCTACATGACTAATGCGTGCTTGGAGTTCAGAAAAAAGCAATGAGTATGTGAGATCCGGATGATCCCTATGATCTTTTTTTTTTTTAAGTCCATACAATTCCTTATGTCTGAAAAAAATGGATGTTGTAAAATGTACCTTTTTCAGAGAGTCACCAGATTAAATCTCAAGAATTTTCAAAACACTTTAAAACTGTCAAAAACAGAGTGCTTTGCAATTATAAAGTGTTCTCATGAGACTTCTAACTGTTTTATGTGGAGCATTAGGTCAAGGTTTAGATTTTTCTTCTTTTTGAAACAGCTGTAACCTTTTTTGCTCAATATTTGCCTTTATCTTGTAGGCATCCAACAATCTGTAGCTGAGTGAAATTTCTTTGTGAGGAAACAGATTGGAAAAATTGCAATTCTTGGCAGCTAGGATATCAAACTGTGCAAAAAAGATTTTCCAGTCCTGTTGAATGGGTTGAAAGCAGCAGTACTACAATACAAGTCTAGCACCAGCTAAGACATAACAAAGGATAAAGCTATTAAAGGATGGCATTTTGAGTGCTGCATTAAAAAGGTGTTAAGTATCCTGATAGAGAGGAAAGCAAATGGGAGGCAAACTTTTTGTACAAATATATACATAGGGTTTGGGGTTTTTTTTGCCTGGGGATTAGTTTTGAAATTTTAGTGTTTGGATGCATTTGCCCCTATTTTGCTATCTGTGATGCAATAGGGTGTTGCACTAGTAACACTTGTATAATTAAGTTGCAGTATAACACCTGAGAAAGTGTAACAGAAATAAAACCTGTAATAGGTAGTATAAATGCTTTGGGGCAGGATTTTAGGTGACTTAGATCTGTGTTGAATGTTGCCTTCTGTTTTTTAGTGTGGCCTGTCAAGTGCCACACCTATCAGTACCTAAATAACGTCATCAGGAAGAGGAGTTGGAAGCCACAGCTGCTTCTACCAGTTTTCTATGCAAGAGAGTTGCAGTATTTGCATATCTGATGATTTACTGTGCTCATTTTCAGTAAGCTCTTCCGTGACAAATACAATGCCTGCCTGCACTTACACTTCGGGCAGGTGGGCCTTTTCCATGGGTGGGTCTTCTAGTATTACCACAATATGAAAAGCAAAGAGCAAATGTTAAGCAGGAAATAACTCAAAAGAGAAGCAACACTTCTAGGAAGAGATTCAGTCCCACATATATGGCATAATTTATGTTATATTAGGAAAAGGATAAAGTAAGGTTTTTTCCCCCTCAGTGGAAGGCAGGGAACAGAGTAAAAGTGAATTTGGCTGCTTATAACATATAGTATGTTTTCTTATAAGCTATGTAAGAAGAGGAAGCTCACACGAAGTGGAAATACATATCATTTTTATAGGAAGTATTCAAATTGTCAGATACTGTGGTTGGCTTATCCTCTGAGCTGCAGTGTCTGCCTTATGTACAGCACAGTTCATTTTTGATCAGTGCAAAACTAACTGGCGGTAAAGACCTGAGCACCAATGAAAAACAGGTAGGCTTTCTAACTTGGTATGAAACTGTAATTTCTGTCCTTTTTTTTTAAACCTATTCTAAATTGTAGTGAATGTAATTAAGTATGCTCCATTTGCATTTTATAGCCAAATTCATAGCTCTACTCTGGAGTAAGCAAAGATGTGCTCCTAGGCAGAATACCCCACCATACTTCGACTTACGGATAGAGCAGTTTGTTTGTCTTTAGCAAGTGAATAATAAACTTAGTGAGGATAGGGTTGTGCAATATTAGCAGAACAAACACAGTTTCTTTTACTTGTAACTACGGATGCAAAGGAGGCTTCAGTATTCTTCAGTACAAGTTTGTTGCATTACTGACTAGTTTGTTTCTGTACTACTTAATTCAAAATTATTTATGAGGATTACTATTTCCCAGGAAGCTGTAAAGAAAACAGAAGAATGCGAGCAAGAAATTGAAAAGTTGAAACAATTCTTAAAAAACCAGTTGGTTGAAATCTCACATGAAGATCAACCATTGGCTGAGAAAACTCATTGTCCAGAGGTGGGTTTCATTGTTTTCTCTCTCATGTCTGTTACTTGTCCTGACCAACACTAATCATGACGATGCAAAGCACTGAGAAATAACAGTGTGCTTCTCCTCCCTGACACAGTCAAGCAGGTGATTGAATGCCATTGTATGACTATGCGTATGTAAGTTGACATATACCAAGAGATATTACAATTAATATTAGTTTACAAGTTGGGTGTATCTTTTGTAATATACTCCTTATTGATTTTGATGTGTCATTTGAACCTATATCAACATCTAAGGAAAATTTAGAGTGCTGTTTTCATGACAGCTGACGGCTGTTTTGGTGAAACAATATGCAGCACTGATAGCTTATCTGTACTCAGCATCCTACTAGTGTTGCTGAGGTAGCAGCTTGGGATAGTGCATAAGGAGAGAACTGAGTCCCTTTCTGATCATTGACTATGCAATGGTACTTTTGGTGATTGCGGTTAGCGTTAGATTCTTTATGCTCCTTTCCTTGTTCTCACTGCCACACTGTGGTTTCATCAACTGATAAACATGTGTCGCTTTTCTCCCTGCAGTTGGCTGCTTTCTGTAATGGATGAATTGATTATTTAATGCAAAAATAAGATGTGTTTTAAGGGAAGCGCTGCAGAAGTCAAGAAATTACTAATTAAGTGTAATAGCTATTTATAAAGTGCCTCTGAAATGGTGCTCAGTTTTTTGCAGTCAGTCACAATGAAGTTAATACACATACATTGTACTTGCCTAATAACTATAATCACTCAGTAGGCTCCTAAGTACATAGCTGCTCTGCTTTCAGGTGGTTGGATGTTGAAGGGTTGATGCTAGTACTAAGTATGACTCATTTCCTGATTCTTACTTGTTTTTGTCTTTGAGTGTAGGACTTTCTGCTTAATAGCTCTTGTTTTAGAAGAAAACCTGTTTCACAATTCTAGCATTTCATGAATAGAAGTGGGCAATGGAATTGCCCATCTTACTGAGGTGCTTCCGATGAAGAAGTGATGTTAATAAAGATTTGGTTTCTGAGCAGGTTTTTGGGTAGTTAAGTTTGCAAAACAGTAGCTGCTAAATGTATGCTGTAAATTCACCTCCTGCAGTGAAACAAATAGAAATACTGTTCTTAGTGGACAATTTATAAAAATATACCAAATTATCATGGATGGTTGTTTCTTCATTCCAATGATTTTTTCTTGCCTCAACCTTTGGAAGATTTTACCTTGTGTTTTTGAGTGTACAAAAGGAAAAAACGTCCTTGCCTGAGCAGAGTTCCCACATCCTTTGAAAATTTGCTGGCGTTCCTGCCTCCACCTTCCCTGTCATGCAGCCACACTAGTGTTATTAACAGAGGAAGCTGTGGTTGAGACAGAACCAGCAGTCTTACTGCTTTCATCTGTCACAGATTATTACTTGCATAGCATTATTGACATCATGATAGAGCATGATGTGGAATCAGTGCTGTTCTTATTTCAAGCCTAGCATCAAAGCTTGCTCTGATGGGCTGAGCCTCGTGTGCAATGGGATATTTAGCCATGTTTCAGTTTTCTGAGCAAGCAGCAATGCATCAAAGAGCTTTAGCACTTTCAGTAATGAAGAGAGTAGGGCATTTTATTCCTTACCCTGTCTTACTCTGTTATTTGTTGTTCTTTCTTTGCTCACCTGGAGACGGAGTGGTAAGGAAAGGCCCTGGCAGAAAGCTCTGAGGGCAGAACACTGGCTAGAGCAATAGTCATGGCCAGGCAGGAGACCAAGAAAGATTTATTTCCCCCTTTGTTAGTGCAGAGTTACTTGGATTATTGTTTAATCCCTGCAGAACATTAAGTATTTTCCTTGTACTTTGTTGGGAACCATTGCTCCCAATATCGCATTCAAAGACATGGGATCATTTTGGCCCTAGCCATGTCACTAAAACCCACCGAATGGCTTGTTTCCTTCTTTTAGGCCAGCTTCAGCATAGAAGATTCAGCTCTGAGCTACCCTTATTGCTGTCTTTGCCCTCATCAAGGCTTTCCCAAGTGTTGTGTCAGGTTTCCAGAGAAGGTAGTTGGAAGTAACATCACCTACTCTGACACACAGAGTAATGTAACCCAGCTGCATTCCCTCTGTCCTGAAGGAAACTCGTATTCCCATGGCTATGCAGGACTAGTTAGAATTAGTTACACAGCCTTTTACATTTCCTTCCAGACTACCAACTTGTGCATTACAGGTGGCAAGTGCTGTCCTGAGCTGAATCCGTTGCTGCTGTTTTGCATATATCTGGACATCTCCTGCAGTGACAATGGGGAACTGTCCCAATGCCCCGAAAAAGGAAAAAGGGGAAATAGCCCCAGTCCCAGTAAGATGCGTCACTGGTATCATCTGTTACATTACTGTGTGGTTAAGTAAGAACAATAGATGCTTACAGATGTTATTGCTTCTTAGGGAGAAATGGAAGCTGTAAAAGAAGAAATCATAAAGCTGTGCCAAAGAAAAGAAGATATCCTTACCGGGATGAAGAATTCAATGTCTGAGCTTCACCAGCGCTTACAGCAAGAAGTGCCTGAATCAGGAGATGAACCTGCAGCCTCTGTATTAACACAAAGTGACTTGATTGCAACTGATGCTTCTGGTCTGCAGGTAAGTGAAGGACCACATTGTGATTATTTACCCGAGAGCTGAAGAGGGAAGGTAAAAAACCCTTCTTCCTCCAGGAGGGGTGGCAAGTGAGAGAGGAGCACCCCTGCAGCGGTGAATCAATACTACTTATCCTTCCCTTTGTGCTTCTGAATGCTCCCAGAAGGACTGAATATGTCTAGGAGAAGGTGGGAGAGAGGTGTGCCTCTGGTTAATTTTTAGCATGAGCAGATCCAACATGAAGTTTGCATCAAGCAATCAACAGCAAAATGCTTGATGTGTAGTTTTGTTGATAATCAGTTGTTCTGGGATTTTCAGTAAATTGTTTTCATGGAGCAAAATGAAATTTGTCCCAATTATAGCTGTGGTGTTGAAACATTACAGCATAGAGAAAAGTCCCAGTTTTCAGAAGTGCTTAGTACCTGCAGCTTTCAATTACTTTAATGTAGGGTGGCAGATGTTCAGTGCTTCTCCAAAAGTGGACACCAAGTGGTAACGTTCTTTTGGTTTACAGGCAGAAGAGAAGAGGTTTTTACTATGCTTGTCATGAATAACTGGGCTATCTATTTGTATGTATTTTTGTAGTTGAAAAAAAGAGGAATGATATCTCTTCTGCCTTCCTTAGATGAAGAATCAGAAGACTGTTCTTTCCACAGCAAGGTGAGTTCAGTATATATCTTACATATACAGCTGTATGTGTAAGATACAAGATTTTGGTACAGGACAAATTGTGAAAAAAATGTAAATCCAAAATACTTCAGAACAAATTGAAATATCTGTTATCACTCCAGGATACAAAGAAATTGCACTTGAGCCAGCCTACTAATATTACAATACCAATATTACACAGCACCTCATTCAGTGATGTGTGATCCTGCTTTTGGTGGGATTTCCTATACGGTAATACCTCCTTTATGGAAGTGTTAGTGGCCTAAATATGAATGTTTGTATGTGGGTGTGGGGTTCAGACAGAATTAGACAGCCTCTGAAGTGCCAAAACTTAAAAGAAACAATCAAAATTATTTGTATGTTTGAGCATAAGAAAAAAAGGGCATGATTAGACTATTGGGAATGAAGTTAAGATAGGGGACATTTCTGGGAGAATGGGAAACTGGGAGACACTGCTCAACAGGTTGCTCTGAATCCAGGGAGTCTGAATGCCCAGGTGAACTGCAGAGGAGCAAAGCTGGGAGTAAAGTTTCATGATAAAGTTAATAGCTTTTGGAAAAAGGAAAAAAAAAAATCCATTAAACTTTCTGCACAATTTCCTGCACCCTAGGGACTAAACAAGATGTATCCGAATGAAATCAGGAGTGTGCAAAAGTGCTGGTGAGCTTGTAGCCTACCTCCCCGTTTGCACAGCAGTTCACAGACTGCCTGGGCTGGTAGTGACCAGCTACTGTCATCTGCATCTCCTGGGAGGGCCTGTGGCCTCAACCAAGTTTTGAAGAATCTCCATTTCTCCGAAGTCCTCGCTATGGATATTAATTAACCTTTTTGCTACATCCTTGCAACAAGAATCAAAAGGAAATGTGGCAAAGAGGCGATAAAGTATTGGAGGGGTTGCTTTAGGCTAGGCAAGGATGAAACTCCATGGCTAGACAGTATGAAGTTGTCCAAACATCTTGGGTAGAAGTGGTGTCTTACTACTGTGATCCAAGCACTTCAGTTTCAAGATTTCTGATTCTGCACCTTCACTGGTGCAGTTTTCTTTACATATAGGACTTTTTAGGGGATTGGACAGTAGAAAGATAGTTTCTTCTTGTTGTTTTATTTTTTTTAAATTGGATGAAAAAAATGAAGATATTCTGAGGTCAGTGTCATCCAGCTGTCATTCATCTTGCAGTGGAGCTATAGAGCAAGGGAAGAGGTGGGATTTGGGAAACACAATAAAGATAGATAAACAAAGCAGAAATAGAGCAAAGGTTTGCAGTAATTTACATTGCCTGAAGGAATATCTGAGCTTCCTGTTCACAAGCTAATGCTGAGCTGTTACTGCTTTCAAAGGGAAATACAGCCACAGAGGAAGACGAAAGCTTTTGGCCTTCAGAAAGAGGTGATGAAAGGCACAAGGAAGACAGTGCAACCTCCTGGTCTTCTGGTACCTTGTCGGATGGCATCGTTCAGGTAATGCACTCAGGTTTACCTCCACAGGGACAGGAACTCATCTTTGTGGAAAAGATCTGCACAAGTCCTAGGTATTGCTGAAGTCTGCAAAGCAAGAGAACTGTGGAAATGCAGGACATGATGGCCTTATTCAGATCCTCCATCTTCCCTATCACACTAAATCTTGCCATTTAAAATCTCTTTTGCTGTTGCACATATTGGTTGGACTCAGTGACCTTAAAGATCTTTTCCAACCTAAATGATTTTATGATTCTGTATTAATTTCTTCTAGCCTGACAAAAAACCCAAAGATAGAAATGCAGATTTGGTAGCAGCAATTTCTTTCACTAATTCTTGGAAAGGCTGTAAAACGTGCATTTTGTTGAGGGATGATTTGTAGAAGAGGTTCTCTTTGTACACGGAAAGATCAGCATCTAAGACACCCAATCGGCTACAATTTTGGTGGCATTCTGCTCTGTTCTTCGTGGTGTCTCGATAATGTTGTTATACCTGCAATTGTTTGTTTCTGTGTATCGATTTTACAGGCATAAGAGAACTTTTCTCTGAATGCTCTTGGGCCAGAACCACTACAGATTGAGTGGCTGCTGCCCTTTGAGGCTTCTCTCGCACAACAGGGCAATAATCATAGAATCATTTAGGCTGGAAAAGACCTTTAAGATCATCAAGTCCAACCGCAAATCTAACACTACCAAGTCTACCACTAAACCATATCCCTAAGTACCACATCTACACTACTACCAGCACTTCTGCACATCTGCAGTACTTGCACATCGGCACTAATAATGATACAAATACTTCTACTATTGTCTCTCTATCTATAGGATGCTGATGACATAATGGAATCACACAGTAAACATGGTGAGGAAACATCTATGCAAACTTTGCAGAGCACTGAAGGCCCTGGCACAGGTGATGGCAGTCTGGCTACGGTGAGTTTGAAGGCCTGAAGTAGGCTGAACAGGGTGACCACCTGAGCTTGTTGTATAACCTAGCAAGTGGGCAGTAGCCCTGTTTCGTTATGGTTATGCTATGGGAGTTTGTTGCAGTATTTATGGTATGGTAGGATGCCTACAACCTTTTGTGGGCCTCTTTGTATTGCTGCTTTGGGTGCTAATAAATAAATTTTGATTTCCTCCTTGAAAATGCAGTTTACTAGGGAGAAAAATGGAGTATTTTCAGGAAGTAAGATGCTGGCATTCATATAGACATGAATGGAGGGATTCAAGTGATGTAAACATACATCAACTATGGGATTTTTAAGCAGCAGTTAAAGGAGAAATTAAGGAGATTAACATTCATATATGTTGCTGCTTTGTGGAAGACATGCACAGGCTAAGGGAGGACCCTGTAATTTATATACAAAAGAGCCCATGGAGACAGACATGAATGCTCCAGAAAGCTGAGAAGCAGTAGACTGATAGTAGAGCAGCCTCAGCTCTTCCTGGGTTTAGAGCGTGGAAGACGACAGAATCCGTCATTGCCAGGGGCAGGAGCAGGCCCCCAGGTCACTTTGCCATTCCCCCTAACTTCTTCCATCACGCGTAACCTTAGTTAAAGAAGCATAGCAAACTATTAAAACCCAGCCAGCAGCACAATATATTCTGTATTGATATTATAAGAAAAAGCCCCATGTGAATGTTTTATATATGACGTAATTGTATGTGGGATCTCTGTGTTTTTCCTCTCTGCTACGCTGTGATGCTGTTGGTCTCTGCATATGCAGGACACGTCTAAGCTCTGTTGGCAGCCACAGGAGATTCAGTCACTGCAGTACCCAGGCACAGCGGGCGGGTCAGCTGAGCTCGCACTACTTGTCTGTATTAGGCTGAGCTGAACCCTTGGCTGCACCGAGTAAATCTGCATTGAGGATAATGAGAATTTAGACACCTATATTCAAGAGACTTAACCTCCAGCTGAACATTTTGGATTTCCAGGAGCCTTACAAGATCACACACGCCCTCCTGGCACCTCTGTGTGCCACCGCTGTGTTTTCTCAGCATCTTGCCTTCGGGGGTTCAACCCAGCGATACAAAAGTTCAGTGGAGCCGTTTCTTGAGCCAGACATGGCAGCTCTGTGATCTGTGGAAAGACTGCTGTCAGGCTGTGAGCCAGCATCCTTCTCCGCTCCATTAGACAGGTTTCTTAGAGGAAGTCTTCTTTCCTCAAACCATACCACACAGCTTTTTTGCTTGCAACATCTTTTCCACTTTGGTGTTTTGCTACACTGTGACATTTCCATATGCTACACAACTCCCTGTAGTGAGTGATTTTTAAAAATTTAATTTTTTTTTTTCTGTTAAACAGTTTATTTACACGATCAATTACTATTTGTAGACAGGAAGACATTTATTTTATAAAGTCCCTCCCATGCAAACATACCTGCTTCCAAATTCAGTTATAGCAGCCTAAAACACAATTTAAGATTCAGAAAAACATTTGAATTACTCGGTGAGGAAGAAAAAACGGGTTATAGTTGTAGGTGGCTCCCTTCTGACGGAAACAGAAGGTCCAATCTGCCAGACAGGTCCTCCTCTTAAGGCAGTCTGCTGCCTCCCCACGGCCTGGGTTGAGGACATCACTAGGAAACTTCCTAGCCTGGTACGGCGCTCAGACTATTACCCATTATTGCTCTCCTATGCAGGTGGCGATGAAGCCACAACTTATAGCAAGGGCGATCAAAAGAGTGCTCAGGGCCTTGGGATGGTTGGTGAGGGAATCTGGAGCACAGGTTATTTTTCACTCTCTCCTTTCAGTTGTGGGCAGCGACATTGGAAGAAACAGATGGACCCAGTCTATTAATACATGGCTCTGTGGCTGGTGTCACTGCCACAATTTTGGGTTTTTCAATAATGGGATGGCCTACGCAGCACCAGGCCTGCTGGCATCAGATAAGATTCACATTTCTCAAAGGGGGAAGAGGGTCTTTGCTCATGAGCTAGCGGGGCTCATTGACAGAGCTTTAAACTAGACTTGAAGGGGGAGGGTGGGATAATGTCAGACTTGCCTATGACAAGCTGTGGGACGACATGCCAAGGTTAGAGGGACAGGGTGCTAGCAAGGGCCCTCAACTTGTTGCTCTGAGACGTGCCGCTTACACTGCAGCACACTTGAAGTCTTACGTAGATGAGCCAAGGACTCCTGAGGTTAATAGCAGCCAACAGGGAAACACCAGTGAAATGCCTCAAAGGAATGAAGGTTTGTTCCTCTGAGAAGGTAACATGGCCAACAGCCCAGCTGGAGTGCCTCTACACCGATGGATGCAACATGGCAACAAACAAGAGGAGTTGGAAGCCACCATGCTGCTAGAAAGCTAGTACTTAGTTGCCATTACTGAAACTTGGTGGGACAGATGCCATGACGAGTGCAGCTATTGATGACTGCCGGCTGTTCAGAAGGGACAGGCGAGGAAGGAGGGGCAGGGAGGTTGCCCTCTACATCAAGAAATGGATAGAGTGTGAAGAGCTGTCTCTGAAGAATAGCCACAAGCAGGTTGAAAGCTTATGGGTAAGAATCAGAGACTGAGGCAAGAAAGGGAATCTTGTGGTTGGTGCCTACTATAGGCTGCCCGATCAAGCGGAGCCTGCTGACAAAGCTTTCTTACTCCAGCTAAAGGAGGCATCATGCTCACAGGCTCTCTCATTGGGAGACTTCAGCCACCTTGACATCTGCTGGAAAAGCAGCACGACAAGCTATAAGCAATCCAGGAAACTCCTGGAATGCATTGAGTATAACTTCTTGAGCCAAGTAATAGACAGCTCTATCAAAGGGGATGCGATACTGGACCTGTTGATCACCAACGCAAGTGAGCTAATCATTGACGTCAAGACTGGAGGTAGCCCTGGGCTGCAGTGATGAACTGGTGGAGTTTGCAGTCTTGAGGGATATGCGTCAGGCAAAGAGTGAAGTCAGGACCCTGAATTTTAGGAAAGTGAACTTCCAGCTCTTCAAGGAGTTTTTGTCAAAAGGACCCCTTGGGAAACTGCCCTCAGGGACAAGGGAGCAGAACACAGCTGGCAGATCTTTAAGGATGCTTTCCATAGACCACAAGAGCTCTCAATCCCCAGGTATAAGAAATCAGGAAAGGATGGCAAGAGATGTGCATGGATGAGTCGAGACCTGCTGGCCAAACTAAAGGTCAAGAAGAAAAAGCACAGGCAGTGGAAGCAGGGGCAGGTGTCCTGGGAAGAGTATAGAGATGCTGCCTGATTGTGAGAGATGGGGTCAGGAAGGCCAAAGCTGGAGCTGAACTTGGCAAGGGACGCAAAGAATAACAAGAAGGGCTTGTACAAAGAATAGTAAGAAGATGAGGAGAACGCTGAGGTACTCAACTTTTTTGTCTCAGTCTTCACTGGTAACCTCTCTTCCCACACCTGTTGAGTGGATGGACCACAAGACAGGGACTGGGGGAGCAAAGTCCCTCCCACTGTAAGAGAAGATCAGGTTTGTGACCACCTCAGGAACCTGAACATACATAAGTCTATGGGACCTGATGAGATGCATCCCAGAGTCCTGAGAGAATTGGCTGATGTAGTTGCCAAGCCAATCTCCCTGAT
>NW_009612322.1:37944-38251 GCF_000690535.1 Cariama cristata
GCTACTTCAGTGGACAAGGGAAGAGCTACGGATGTCATCTATCTGGACTTCTGTAAGGCCTTTGACACAGTACCCCACAACATCCTTCTCTGATTTGGAGAGATGTGGATTTCGTGGGTAGACTGTTCAATGGATGACGAATTGGTTGGATGGTCACATCCAGAGGATAGTGGTTAACAGCTCAATGTCCAGATGGACATCAGTGATGATCCGTATTGGGGTCCATACTAGGACGAGTACTGTTTAATATCTTTATCAATGACACGGACAGTGGGATCGAGTGCACCCTCAGCAAGTTTGCAGATGA
>NW_009612322.1:38752-39646 GCF_000690535.1 Cariama cristata
CTCCTGTGAGGACAGGCTGAGAGAGTTGGGGTTGTTCAGCCTGGAGAAGAGAAGGCTCCAGGGAGACTTTAAAGCAGCCTTCCAGTACCTAAAGGGGGCTTATAAGAAAGATAGGGACAGACTTTTCAGCAGGGCCTATAGTGATAGGACAAGGGGTAATGGTTTTAAACTAAGAGAGGTTAGATTCAGGCTAGATATAAAGAAGAAATTCTTTACGATGAGGGTGGTGAAACACTGGCACAGTTGCCCAGAGAGGTGGTAGATGCCCCATCCCTGGAAACATTCAAGGTCAGGTTGGACAGGGCTCTGAACAGCCTGATCTGGTTGAAGATGTGCCTGCTCATTGCAGTGGGATTGGATTAGATGACCCTTAAAGGTCCCTTCCAACGCAAAGCATTCTATGACTCTGATATTCTACTGTGGAACCATGGTAACTGTCCATTCCACAGTGCCTCCACAGTCTCGGCATGCAACTGCCTGACATGCACAAACACCTGCACAGATTATACCGGTTTCTTTTATTCAACTAATTTTACTATATATCTGAGTTTCTGTTTCTGTAGAGGAAGGGGATAAATTCTGCTGCAGTAACACTGTCTAGCTGGGGAGGGGCAGAGCACACCATAAGTGTAAACTAAATGGTTATATACACATACATGTGTGATGAAAAGGTGTCACACAGAGTATTATCCACATGTAATCATAGAATCATTATGGTTGGAAGAGACCTCAAAGATCATCAAGTCCAACCGTATACCCAATGTCACCATGCCCGCTAAACCAACTAAACCATGTCTCAAAGTACCAAGTCTAAATGTTTTTTGAACACCTCCAGGGATGGTGAGTCCACCCTGGGAAGCCCATTCCAATGCCTAATGACTCTTACAGTGACGA
>NW_009612323.1:0-25061 GCF_000690535.1 Cariama cristata
AAAGATGCCTGCATTATTCATCACTGCATTCAGAGGAATTAATTTTTTATTATTATTATTTTATAGTATATGATTCTAGTCTGCTCTGCCTTCGCAGGGAGTTTTCTCTTCCTTTTCCCACTTTGGAAACCCAATCTCCATTCTGTTTTCTACCCACTTCTCCCTCCCACTTGCCGCATCCTCTAGGCAAGCACACTCGTTTTTAAAGAAAGCCTCTTAAATCAGTGAGACCCAGCAGAACCCGCCCTAGGGCCCCTGCAGCAGTCGCTTGCAGGGTCAATCTCCTCTTCATTTCAGCGTGCTGTACAGCCCTGCCATCCCTCCCAAAATGTCTCTCCTGTTGGAGAGAGTCAGCCCAACGCACCTGCGCCGGCTGCCGTGGCTGGATAGGGATCTCCCATCGTATATAGAGTTTTGGTTATTTTCTTTTTGTCATCACTGGTAATTCTTTTCCTTGTATCCACTGTAACTGCTGATAGACTCAGCTTCACAGGGATTTGGCCATGAAGGCAGCATACAGTCTCATTTCTTAAGACTCACTGCTATGTGAGTGCAAGTTTCTAATGTCTTTTCTTGTTGGGTGCAAACAGCTTAAAAACCATCCCTTCCTCTGATATGTGTACTCTGTCTTTTGCCTCTTCCAGTCATGGAGGCCTTTTTTTTAAACTCAGACATATTGAGGAGTGAAAGTTAAATATTCTGCTAACCTTGCTAGTGCTGCACCTGTCCCCGCTGTGACTCTGTTCAGCAAACCTCTGAAGATACCACCATATCAACATTGCTTTAAAAAGCCTCAACAACCTGCCTGCCTTTCAAACACAAGCAATGACTAAGTTTCATCCCCATCTAGGAGGCCCGTACAAATCTCGAGGCAGTACGTACACCCTAAACCTAGAGTTCACCGCATTGTTGCCCCAAAATATCCTGGAGGTCACAAATTTCGAGCAGAAGAAGAGGCAGTCGCTGTAAACAGAAAAGGCTCCATGTATGCCGTCACAAGAAATGTAGGAAAAGGTGGGCCTCAAAGCATTTCCTTCAAGAAATAAGCTGTGGTAAATTCAGGGGGGGTTAAAATTTAAACTTTTAATTTTTAAACGTTAGTATTTGCTCATTGTAAGTAGTTGGGAGTCCACTAAGAACGTATCTGCTGATTATATCTCATGGCTGGCTTTGCAGTCGCTAGATCAGTAGATAAATTTCTACTAAATACAACTCTCAGCTCAACATTTATTTTGGACAGCAAGTCTTTACACTGTACCTTATGTTTGGAGGTAAGAATGTCACAAAGTGTCTTTTATATTTGCATGATGACTATTTTTCTAGTAAATTCCTTCTCTTCATAACATCTTGAACCTGTGAAATTTGTATCCAGCTGCTAGGTTTCAAATGGAATTTTATAGATAGATTTTATTAATCACCTAGAGTATCAATTATTAGAATATTAATTATATTGCAAAGCAAAAGCTAGTGAACTTTTTATCGCTGTGTGATATAAACTGCAACAGCTGAGGCTCACACAAATGAGTGCGATATAAAGGTCAGTGATAGTGAAAGCGGTACTGCACACGCAATCGTGTGCTCTTAGTTTGATCACCCAAGTGGAAATTTCATTAGGAATTTTTAATCACTTCTCCTAGACTCATATGCCTTTCTAGGATCAGAGTAGCTTATTTACGGAGCCATTGGTTTTGATCCGTCTCAGACCCATGGAGTTCAGCAGACCAAGAAAAAAAGGTTAAGGCAACTTAAACTGCCTTCCCCTTCCGCAGGATGGTGATGCATTTGTGCCACAGAAATATTGATGGTTTTCTGCCAAAGGGTTACCTACACCTGCACAGGAGGGAAGAGGAGTGTCCCCAAAATAAGCTGCAAGTTGTCTTCCTAGCTTCCCCGTCAGTCTTCAGACACTAATCACAATCATTTTGACCACAACATCTACACCATAAGCCAGCAAGAGTCAAATGTGGTAAACAAAAATAGGTAAAAATAATCTTCTTTGTGATATGACCAAGTTTCTTGTGAAATTTACTCCATTTCTTTTAGCTGAGTTTTACAGAAGCAGCAGAAGGCTAACGGATTACAAAATTCTCTCATTAAAGCAAAACAAACATTCTGAACAGCACATAGCTCAAAGTGCAGTTAGACATAGCGTCTCCTCTCTAGGCAAAGTTATCCTTTCACTAGAAGTTTGTTTTGTTGTTTAAACTGAATTCTGGAAGTATTAACTTAGATGCTTAGTGTAAGAAATAATAATTGCAAATATGCAACATCATTACCTCCGCTGGAAAAGCTGAGCTATTTCTTCAGCAAGCAGTCCCTAGGGAAAGGTGTCAGAAGACTCTGAATATACAAATACCTATGGTCCGCAGAGATTAAATAAAGTCATTTTAATTAATTCCCAATGGGGAGAGAGTCTTCCCAAACTCTAAATTGTATGGAAGCTATGCAAGGAAAAAAAAAGACATGTGGTGTAAATCCAGATACTTCACAGTTTTTTTTTCCACCCCAGAAAACACAAAATGCTTTCACAGTGATACAGGTTATCTCTCTTAGGACTGAAATTCTGAGCAGGGGAAAGCCAAGTCTTACTTGGCCTCAGAAGGAAGTGCTGCAAACAGTGTGACACGAAATAATTTTCTCTGTTGTCTTGAAAACACAGATCTATAATTTAAGAAGTCGCTCCCCACCAATTTAAAACAATGGCAGGTGACACATCTAAAGGAGATGTGCTTTAAGAACGCGCTGCAATAAGTGTCACTGTCCTAGCCCTGTGAATACTCCAAGGACCGGAGCTGATGTAAATTGGAAGGCATTAACTCTCTGCCTTAAGGAGCTTGCAGGCAAGTGTCTCTGGCCTGTTGGTTGTACTGGTGGCTGTCAGAGGGACTGCTGGATTTGTTGAGACGCGGGTAAATAATAGCTAACAGTAATTGACGTTAATAAAGCAATATTGGTTTACACTTTCAGAAGGTATGGACCTAATTATCGGCAAGTGTAAAAAGAAAATGAAATGAAAACCTAGTGCACACGCTAGCTGGAATGAAACAGCTACGGTAGAGTGAAACATTCCCTTGGAAAAAAACCCCAAGTTTCAGAGAAGCCAAGCGATATGGATAAAATAAACCATTTTGCAAACAATTATTTTTTTCCTGAAAATTTCTGTAGCCACAATGAATGGCCCCACGGAGCCCAAATAGTTCCCATACTTTCTGCTGTTGTAGAGTTCTCGTTGTAAGCAGGAGGACTAGGCAAGAAGCCAGACCTGGTTTGTGTTCCTGTCATTGGTTCCAGAAGAGAAAGCTGGTCAGATAAAGATCTGAGTCCCTGATCTTCTAATAAGCAAATAAAAAAGAAACAAAGACTAAATCAAACAGACCAGAACTTACTCAATTTGTAGTAATGACATATAATAAAACTTTCGTAGAAGAAAAGATGAAAGAATAAACTGATGTCAAAGTGCAGGAGTGTAGCATCTCAGTGATTATCTGCGACTATATTTAATTGCAGCCCTCTGAAATGCAAGATAACGATCGGATATGAAGGTTTTAGTTTTGGATCGCTAATAATGCTGCAGTTTCTGCTCCAAAACAAAAAGTCAACACATTGCTACCAGTAATCCACCCAAACACTTAAGCACCCATCCTTTGCTAATCCCTATCCTTTTACTACATCACTTCTCTACAGATGGGTGTCTTTAGCAGTACAAAAAATGAACAGTCAGGGGAAAACACAGGGAACATTCATCATACGATTCCCAACCAAGTACAGCAAGCGCAGCCCTTGAAGGATTTCTCTCTGCTTTACCACGTTCTGTGTTTCAGGTTTTACTGCTGCTGAGAGAGTTCATCTAGCTGATTTCTTTACGTAACGCAGACCCCTTCTGAAAGCTGTCTTTTTTGACAAAGCGATGAGTTTCCTTTCCTGTTACAGTCAGTTTTACCTTTCTCATGTTGCTGTCCATAATCATGGGTCACTCCAGATCCAAGGGAGCCACCGGGTTTTTTTAACAATCTACTTCATCAGACTTTCATACTCTCATCGGGGCTCCTCGCAACGGGTCGTGCAATAGCAATTGCAGTTTGCAAGGCCACAGGAGGAAGAGAGCACCTGTTGCTGTGACTTTGGAGGAGACATTATGAAAACATAGCAAGGAGTGAGAGACAGATATGTATTGGGACCTTAAAGAACCAAATACTCGTGTCTTTTCTTCAGTGAGCGCTAAAATCACATGCAGCTTGGGCATGTTACACCTAACTATACACTCACCAGAGTAGGGCCATGGGGATAAAACTGTATGTTCTCCTGCCCATCCTTTAACCAGGAGAGATTTTCCCCAGAACGTATGCTGGCACCCAAGGAAACTTTCAAGAGTTTGAAGAGAAGGGTTCAGCAAAGTCAATTATGGAAACACTTCCGATGAAGAATTACACCAGACCTAACGGCCAATGGAGACAAGTACCTGCAGGCCTTTAGAGAAAAAGCCGAGAGAAGCCCTCCAAGTCCAGTTAAACCCAGCTTCCTTCAATAATCCCAGGACTTTGGGGAAGGAAAAAGGTAGCAATTAGAGAGATTAACTACCAGTTGCTTCCACTTATTACGGAAGGAGAGAAGGCAGCTGTGCCTGGCCCAGGGTTCCCCTCGGCAGAAGAGATGGGCTGTATTCCCGAGGCAAAAGCAGCTCTCTTGAGCAAGGAGAGAAAATAAATTACACGAATCAGTGCTTATTGATATCTGTGTTCGTTACATGCAGAAGAAGCTGAAAAATACGCTGAAGGGAGGTTCTCAGACATGAAGGCCCTTTCTGTGGCCGAGCGGGTCTAACAGCTTGCTTCTGGCAGGTGGGGTGGTCCCGTACCCAGCTTGTCCTAACCACGGGCTCCTGCTGCTTGCCGTGGGCCACCTCTAATGCTCATCAAGTTTCTTGTAGGCTAATACAAATTTTTGGTACTAGACAGCGCTGAAGGGAGCTCTTCCCATCATTGAAACGTGTATGCAGGCCTTTTTTTGAAATATCTTTTTTGGAAACTCTGGGGCTTCCCTCCATCGGGGTGCCTAGGGGCTCCTTTCTTCCAGCTGGACATCTCTTTTCACTTAACTGGTAGAAATGGAATTATTTTTGCCATTCCGTCTATCAAAGCCATTAAAGCAAGCTAATGGAGATGCAAACAAGCGGCAATTGTGTGCATACACCAGCAGGATACTAGAACCTTAATTTTCTTAAGAAAACACAGTGAAAGGATGAGAAAAAAATGCCAGCTCTTAGGAGGCTCGGGGAAAAAAATTGCCAGGCTTAGCAATGAGGGAAGGAAAAAAAAAAAAAGCAAGCGGAATGGACAGGGGAGCGCTGGGAGCAGCGGCTGCCTGCGGCGCGGCACACGGCCCTGCGGGGCGGGGCCTCCGATTTGCATACCGCTTCCCAGAATGCAGCTGGGCTGCCTAGCGGGAGGGCACGGCGTTTTGCTGCCGCATTTAAACGCCTTTCTTTGCAATCGTGGCTTTCATCGCTCTGTCGCGATTCGAGAGGGGAATACACTGCCGGGCAAAACTAGGGGCGCCGCTCCGCGATAGCCATGACCTTGGAGGTATCCAGGGGAGGGCGGTATAAATGTGCTTGGGGTGGCAGGGCTGTTCCGGCTGGTCCGAAGGTAGTGGGTCATCTCAATTGATTGTTCACAGTCAGTTACAGATTGATCTCCTCGTTCTCTTTTTCCCCCCTTCCCACTACTGCACTTGACTGGTCTTTTGCACCCCCAGCAGGCCCCGCAGCCTTTTTCGGATGCTCATCCCCCTGCCTACGGGTTGTGTTCCCGCACTCGCGCTGCCTTTCTTTTTCTTGCCTCCTGGTTTCTTCAATCCCTCCTTACATTGCCCTTCTCACTGCTGCTCTGCTCTCTTCCATCCATTTTTTTCTTTTTCTTGCCCTCAGCTCCGTACTTCCTTGCCTCACCCCCAACTCTCCTTTAAAACCCTTTACCTTCGGAAGTCTTTCCCCCAAAGCAAGCAGCACAGGGAGGCAATTCTGAACCCCCCCTTTCTCCCACCTGCTTTGCTGCACATGCAGGGATGAGGAGGGGGTGCACCCCGAGCCACACGGACTGGGTGGGCTTGGACCCGCAAGTCCACGCACCAGCTCTGGTAGCTGAGTCATCACCTCTGGCCACGCTCTCCTGGGCAGCCTTGTTCCAGTGTCACACAGGTCAGATCTAAGCACTTGGGGAGAAGATATCCTCTCCACCAGCTATCCAGTAGAGTTTCATTTTTCTTTCTCTAACCCAACAAATTTTCCTTTCTCTAAACAGATGCAGCAGAGGGGACACCCTCGCTGTCTCTGCTGGGCAGAGAGCTGGAGCGTTGTCGATGCGCGTCTGAGCATTTCTAGGAAGGGGAAGATATCTCCTTGCCCTTGGGCAGGTGCTACAACCACGATTATAAAAAAAGTGGAGAGTCACATCTCCTGCTTAAAGATAAATTCTTTGATGGACCATGTCCCTCACCTGCTTTCCAGAGGGATTTTTACGCTGAGGATCACAACAGATTGCAGATGCATTCCCCTGACCTCAAGAAATCTGCCTAAGCCTGAGAGACGTGGCTTTCAGGCCCTTTCCTCAGCCTTTCCCACCGGCTGGAGCTTGATTGCTCCTTACTCACCTCCCTGTTTTGGATCTTGAGGTGCTTAATTCTCCCCATCCAGGAGCGGCTGAGGGAGCTGGGGGTGTTTGGTCTGGAGAAGAGGAGGCTGAGGGGAGACCTGATCGCTCTCTACAACGACCTGAAAGGAGGGTGTAGCCAGGTGGGGGTCGGTCTCTTCTTCCCGGTAACTAGCGATAGGAGGGGAGGAAACGGCCTCAAGTTGCACCAGGGGAGGTTCAGGTTGGACATTAGGAACAATTTCTTCTCTGTGAAAGTCATTAGGCATTGGAACGGGCTCCCCAGGGAGGTGGTGGAGTCACCATCCCTGGAGGTGTTCAAAAAACGTTTAGATGTGGCACTTAGACATGGTTTAGTGGGCATGGTGGAGTTAGGTAGAAGGTTGGACTTGATGATCTTTGAGGTCCCTTCCAACTGTAACGATTCTGTGGTTCTATGATTTTTCCCTTGTAGGCGCATCCCAAACTTCAGACTTTACATTCCAGTGCAGGGACCAGTCACCTCATTTTTAGGTAGCGTCTTTTACTGAATTTCATAAACCATGACTTGGGATGAGGAAAAACTATTGCCACTATAATGCTAGATGTGTCTTTCTTATTCTGAAAGGTTAACACTGGATTCAATGTAACAAAGAAAACCTGACATAGGAGAAAGGAAATGTCACAGCCAGGAGAGAACCACAGAATACCCCCTTCTTTCTGGTGGCGCACAAACAAGTCCAACAGTATACTTCTGAATGCGTTTGATGGAATCTCTGAAGTCAAAGTCTCTGGAGCAACTAAATCTAGCTGTTAGTTTCTTTGCCTCTCACAAGCCAGGCAACGCTCATTCTTTTTTATTAATCACCATTAAAAACACGTGGTCTAAATCGGTTACTGATTTCAGCTAGTGATAAGATGCAAACAAGGGAGGTTTCAAACCAAACCGGTTTTGTGGTGATGTTGTTTGGTGGGTGGTTTTTTTTTTTTTTTGGTTTTTTTTTTCTTCCCCCCCCCCAAACAGTAATGCAAGATCTACAGTTCCCACTAGAACATCTTCATACTGTTCTACTTATTCCGTGTTCCGAGCCCACAGGTTTCTCAGACTAAATGTTTTCCCACATTATCTTGCACTCACATAGTTACTGACTTGTATTTGCTAGTGCCGTATACAGGTGATCAGCTGTACTGCCTGGTACTGCCTCTTACTCCTGGCTAAATAGGTGTAGTGATCTTCACACATTATCCTAACTTCCCCATTCCGTTCCAAGCAGTATGTTTTCCATCAACGAGTTAGGTCAGGTCTTTCCAAGTGCAACGTTTCACAGCCAAGAGGATGACTTGTTCCTTACATATCCATAGCTTAGGAGGATCCCCTCAGCCTGAACTGTTGAAGTACTGCATGTCTGATGAAAGTTGACCATTCCTACAATTCTCAGAAAAACAGACGGCATCATTAAGGAAAAAAAACCATACAAACCCAAAACAACAAAACCAACCAACCTCTTTTGATCACATCACTGTGATCAAAGAAACACTTTTTCATCCTTACTTGTTTTTTTTTGCCCTTACATCCACCGCTGTGCTGCTATAGGAAACAGCCTGCTTCGAGGATCTCAATACTTGTGGGGCATCTTGGAAGTGAAAGAATGAAAAAGCAAAGCCCACTGTGACTTTTTTATTTTTATTTAAAATGTGAGTTTTCTATTTAAAGATTGGCTGCTTTGTCCAGACTGAACATTAGGAGTGATGTCTCAGAAAAATAACGAGGCAGGCAGATGAGTAAGGCCACTTACATTTCAATGGACGGGTTAGTACACCGATAAACACCTTCAATTTGTATCTGCTGTAGTTGTGTGCTCAATTACTGCTCCTTCAGGCTCATGGGAAGGATCTTGAACCAAGCCCAACCTACCCAGCACCAGGCCCTCTCTGAAGATCTTCTGAGTGGGAAAAGCTATGGCTTTTAATTAAGCTAGTGGAGTTTTACTGGCTATCCTTGAGTTGTTGGATCATCTTGAGACTGTAAAAGACCAAAACCAACTCAAAGCACAAGAGCCAAACCCCATATTAAAATACATGACTAAAATCTACTCTCCCAAGGCATTAGCAAAAGTAAAATATGAAGTATTTCACATGGCAAGGGAATGCAAAACTGCCTTCCTTACTCAAAACAGTACCACTTCCAAGAGGCACGTCCCGTTGCCTGAATGCATTCTGTGCCACAGAAACCAGGATTAGTGCAGCATCAGCACTTAAGAGTTGTGGAGCTTTGGTTGTGGCGCATACTTTTTTTTTTTGAACAGGTGCATAGGTTAAATCCAAGTTATTAGGCTGAATATGGAAAGTAAATAGCTGAAAACTTGTGGCCTGATATGGCAATCAGAACAGGTGAGTAAATGGTCCTGTCTAGTCTTGATTTCTCTGATTTTATAGAAATTTGAGTTATCATGTACTTTTTTTTCTGAGCCCACCTTCTGCTGTATTTTCTTTTACTCTACTTCTGGCATTCTGAGCAGCAATTTACCAGGCTGTACTGCAGAACAATTCTCCCCTGTTGTAAGGCAAACCATACTGAACTTTGGGAAGGCTACTGCAACTTGGACAAAGCAAGGAGGAGGGCATTAATCAAGAGCAGACTGACAAGTGTCAGCTTTCACTGTGAAGGAACAACTGGCTGGTCAAAACCCCAGCATACACAAACCCATCAGAGGACTGGCTTACTGATTGCTGTAAGGGTTCTCTTTGCATGATGGGATTAAACATAGCTTTATCTCCTTTACCTTTTTGTTCAAACCACCCACAGCTTGGGATTGGAATAAACGGCATTTCTGAAACTGAAATTTCTGCCTTTCTAATGTAAGGATTCATGGTTATTCACAGAGCAGATCTCTTCCTCTCTATACACTGAAGGGCAACTGGAGGATGGCCATGACCTTCCAGACCCAGTCTCACCCAGCTTCTGCAAAGACACAATAATTTAAATTTCATGGTGCGTACAGAGCTTGTCCAGACATTCAGGAATGGCACAGAAAGTAACGCTGCAAAGGGTCACATAACAGCACAGTGGCTTTATATAAAACCAGCTGTTCATGACACAAAACCCGGCACTAACATTAACATGACATCAGCCTGCAACCTCCGACAGCACGCACGGCTGTGTCAAAATGAATCGGCTTCGGCGCAGAGCAACCTCCAAAAGCAAGCAAGCCGACTTCTGAGCTCTGTGAGATTCTGGGCACAGATGTCAAGACACATGCATGCCAGAAAGAATAAAGTTTCTCCTGCCCATGGCTGCATGGCTTCATGTAACCTACCATGGGTCTCGTGGGCACAGGAAGAAACAGAAGGGGAGCCCTGCGTAGGTGGTAACCGGGACCCTTCCCCTGGTGATACGCAGCAATGCCTGCGACACCTCCACACTTCAAGCTGTGCAGCACTACAGGCTGGCATCCCAGAAATGCCTGGCAACTGAGGCAAGATCACAGAACCATGAAGGCTGGCAGGGACCTCTGGAGATCATCCAGTCCAACCTCCCTGCCAAAGCAGGGTCACCTACACCAAGTTGCACAGGAACGCATCCAGGCGGGTTTTGAATATCTCCAGACAAGGAGACTCCACAGCCTCTCTGGGCAGCCTGTGCCAGTGCTCTGCCACACTCAAAGCACAGAAGTTCTTCCTCATCTTCAGATGGACCTTCCTGAGTTTCAGTTTGTGCCTGTTGTACCTTAACCTGTTGCTGGGCACTGCTGAAAAGAGTCTGGCCCCATCCTCTTGACACCTGCCCTTAAGGTATTTATAAGCATTGATGAGATTCCCCTCTCGATCACTGATGAGATTCCCCTCTCGATTTTCTCTTCTCCAGGCTGAACAAACCCCGTTCCCTCAGCCTTTCCTCATCAGGGAGACGCTCCAGTCCCCTCACCATCAAGATGCTACAGCATCAGTGCCCTCAGCTAAGGCTGCTCACAGATCCCTGCTCCGCACTGTAAAAGCAAGTTTTGCACCTTAAGCACAGCAAACCAAAGCCAAATTGTCTAACACGCACAAGGCTCTGTACCAGTTTGACTAAGTGGATTACATACTTGTTTGTATTCACTACCTCACATCAAGGACCAAGCGTACAGACCGCAAGCCCCAATCCTCTGATCCTTACCCTTTTCCAATGCCCACTGAGAGAGCAAAAAGCCTTTTGGAGCATGGACAGTTTGCAGTGGCTTCTCTTGCCTACCACAAAAGAAAAGACCCAAGTCTGATCGCTACAGTTAATGCTGCTTTCTGAAAAGCCTTTAACCTGTATCGTGTGTTCTTATTCACATTCTACCTTTCTGAAGCCCGTTTCCTCACCACATAGCCTCATGTACAAGAGGACAGATAAACTTTGTGGAGTAGTCTCCAGCTCTGCGGTGCCGTGCTTGCTACCAGCCAAATCTTGGGCCATACTCAGGCATCACCATAATTAACAGCCTTGAAGTATAAAATTGTTTAAAGTACAAACCAAGTAATAACCTTGATCGCAAAGAGACAAGTCCCTCTACTGTTAATCTCTTCCAGTACTAAAAAAGCTAGCACTTAATGCAGGATCAAGATCCCAGGCCAGTATTTACTGTCACCTTGAATGTCCCACAGACAGAGTGCAGACAAACTCACTCCCCAAGGAGCACTGCCTGTGCTGGAGTTGCTGCTTACCTTAGTCCTTGACCCTTCATGGAAAGGAGACTCCTTCAGGGCCACTTCAAGTCTGACTACTTAAAGATGTACTACAGTTTACAGAAAAACATTTTTGTTTTCTAGAGGATGTGTGTGTGCGAGGTACCGATGCCAGGCCAGGCTTTTGGAGCCTACTTGGGAACTGTTATTACTACACAAATCGGTCCTGTGCTGAAGTACAAACTGCAGGCTTTCTTCAACTCAGAACTATAATCAGAAATGATGCCACATGATCACACAGCTGTGGGCAAGAGCAAGTGTGGGGAGCTCCTTTGTTCTTCTGCACTGCACGCATTTTGTTTTTCTTCCGTAAGAAGGGAACACCAAGGCTAATCAGCAGCACTTTGGTAATACTTTAATGGAGTTTAGGATACTTAGGAAACCATCCTAATGCACTAGGAAGGGAAAAGCAGACACGCACAATGCACTTGAATTCCAAAAAAATGGTAAGACCTGTTCCCCTTAAAAAGGCATCAAATCACATTAGTATCACTCGTCAGGTAGAGAGCTTTCTCTCTCTACAGAGAGGGAACAGACCTCAAGAAGCAGCCATCCCAGTGAGTTTCACAGAAAGCTGATGTGATGTTGATAGTGCACACAGCAGGGGACAGGACACTGGAGGCAAGCAAAACAGTTTGCTTCCCAGGATGACTTTGCCCAAAGTTGAGAGGCAACAGTATCCTCACCTTGCTGGGAAGAGAAATACATCAATTACGAGGTGCAGATGCCAACGCGTGTGGCACAGCCAAGGACCCGCAGGAAGCGTGGCCAGCTGACACAGTGTAAGGATGGATCAAATCCTCGTTCCCTCTACTGCCCATAACCTACACCAGGTAACGCTGCCTGCTCTTGCAGCTCAGTTGTCAAGAAGCTAAGTTAACAAGACTACAACTCGTGCATTCCTCGTCCTTAGCCAGCTCCGACTTCAGCACTGCTGCTCCAGTACAAAATGCTGCTCCCAGAGGACAGCCCTGAAGTAACTGTACCAGGCTGCCTCCGCCCGTGGAGGCAAGGAAGAAGCAGAGGGGAAGAACGTCAGGCAAGGACACACTGCTCGGGGCCTTGTGCCTTTTGTCGTCCCAGGGGCTCCCTCCCAGCAGGCTGGAGAGGTTGTTTTCAACCCAGAGTGGTGTCAGCTCCAGCTGGCAGGAAGAAGCCTAGAAAAAGAGTACTGCTTTGGCAAAGACAATGTCAGCAAGTTAGCACCTGCAAGAGAGGTGAGAAACTCTTATGCTCAACTTTAACACTTGTTGTTCCAAGAAGAATGGAGCTTCAGCCCTGACTCTAGTTCTCATCACCAATAAGGGACTTTTCACCCTCTCTTCTACGTATTCCATACTTATCCATATCATCTTGTCAGCTAGACAACATCTGTTTTGCAATAAATCCCTATAAGCCTGCAACTAACTAATAAGCAGGAGCAGTTTAGTTCCCTGCAGTATGAAGTATTTGCTTAGGGATAGAAACTGAACTATGTTTAAGAACTGATTTAAAAAGTCTGTGCCTACTTCTTTCAAGAACTGACTTGATCTCAACTGGCAGGCAGGACAGAACTTGCTACTTGGCTTAAGTATACTTTCTATACAGAGCCTTTTCTAAAGCTGAAAAAAGTCACCTGTAACATAAGCTGGTGCTCAGCTAAGTCTGATCTCAGTTCCTGTTGCCTGCACAAGACATTTATCACAGATCACAGCCTTTGAAGGCCCTACAGAAAGGCTGCAAAGCAAAACGTCAAATGATGGGAAGATAATGCACTTGGTAAGAGTCTTGTAGGTGAAATACTGACTAAGCTTAAGAGAGCTGTACATTTAAGGACAGTAGAGAAAAAACCCTCTAATATGAAAAGAGGAGATTGACAATGCCAGGGCCTGAGGTGAATGATTTAACACAAAGCAGTAACTGAGATCTGATTCCAAATAGTTGCTTAGCACTTCCCAGCTTTTGCTGATAAACAGGAGCCGAATAGCATTCACGCACACCCCACAACTCCATGGAGGTTTGACACGGTCCCCTTCATTCCTAATCTGCTGGTAAGCTTTGTTCACTTGCTTCAGCTAAATTATTAATTAAGAGGAAGCCTTCACGCAGTCTCATACACCTCTGCAAGATTAATTTGATAGTCACGCTGTGCTGTGTAGGTTGTTACCAGTCAGTGAGGAAGAGTCCCCTGTTAAGGCAGCAGGGAGGCAGGTCCCTTCAACAGGGACGCAAAGTGCAGTAGGAAAGGATAAAGGTTACGTACATAGCCCCTTGCAGGCTGTTTTGGGTCCTTGGACCTTAAGAGTCACCTCCTGGACACAGGTTTACCCTTGCTCCACAGAAGGCAGCATCTCCCCAGAAGAAAAAAAAGATTGGGTGCTGGTTGTAGATCGTGCACACCCTCCAGAAAGTTGAAAACTAATGCAACAAGGAAATAGCGAAGGAAGACTGATCATATTGGTCTCTTGCAAGATGGAAAACAGCACTGCTATGAAAGAAGCACTACCCATAAAATGAAATAAGTATCAAAACTGACTTGGTGACACTCAAGTTATACACACCGCAGCACCACAGCTCTGAGAAGAGGCAGACAATGCTTCTGGAGTATCTAAGCCTGCCACCCCAACATGGCCCAGAAATTTACGGACTTATCCAAACTGGGACATTCAAGATCAAAATCCACTTTTAAACACACATACTGCCAAATGGACCAGAGTGGATGCAATCATCCTTTGTACCTGCAGTAACAGCCACAGGAATAAAGTCCATGAGAAGGTCTCAGTCTGCTTCCCCAAAGAAGAATCGCTACCAAACTCTCCTCTCTGCAAAAGGAAAGGAGACGGTAACACACAGATCTGATACCAGAATCCAAGCATTACCACCCACTTCTACAGTTCTTTCTGCCACACTCCAAAACACGGTTGGGAAGACTAAGATACAAACAGGTCAATATGGACTAGTAAAGACAGGTAAATTAGAAATACTCGCTACTTTAGCATCACCCTCTTTACAGAGGGGCACAAAGCAAAAGCCGACAGGTCTAGAGCACATTTAGGTAGCAAGTCACTGTGTCTTATCTCAATAGGACTGAATAATTCATCCACACTTTACAAAACGTCCTCTCTTACCTTCAGCAGTGACTACAGTGATATAGCCACATGAATAGGTATACAGAAACATAACAGAGACTAGCTCAAAACACCGCTCCCCCCAGTAACCATACGAACAAATAAGACAGAGAAATCTGCTTGGCAGAGGGATCTGGTTCTCTCTTTTTGGTAATATCCTTTAACTTTAAAAACAGCTGCATTGGAGTCAAATAATCAAGCTCAAGATAGTCACAAAAAATAAAGGATGTATTTTTCTCCAAAGATCAAAACCATAACTAACATAAGACATTCATATCAGAGAAGTTCAGTGTCCAGAGAAACTCTTCTGCCATATAAAAAAAGATACTGCAATTGCTTTACTGCTCAAGAATTTCCTTGCTCAAACTGCTTAATTCTTCTCTCATGAAGTTTTGTCAGTAACTTGCTTTTAACTACAATGTAGAAACAATTTTTCTTCACCACCCTCATCTTATCTAAAGCTCTTCTTTTGTTCTGGAGAGTTTTGTTGCATGCTCCTCTATAAATTTGCTCAAATGCTCTAAATCTCTGTCCCCGCCTTCAAATTTAATAGGGTTGTTCTTCTTGTCCCTTGGAGCAAAGTAGATAGTGGGGAATCCCTCTACTTTGTAGTGGTCACTCGTCACGTCGTTGGCAGTAGCATCCATCTTGGCTATGACTAGATTTTTCTCATTCTTGTATTTTTTGCCTAGCTCATTATACACCGGTTCTAGTTTCTTGCAGTGTCCACACCACGGGGCATAGAACTCTATGAGAACATCATTCTTTGGATCCATGACTATGGTATCAAAAGTTTTACCCACTACCACTTTCACAGGCCCTTTGTTATTTTTTGGCACAGGCTGGGACTTCACAATAGGCTTCAGTTTTCCTAGAAGGAAGGAACACACACACATCTTTGTTAGAAGACAGTAAGAGCAATCTTTATGATCTCCCCCAAGGAAGTACATCCTCCCACCAGCATTGCACCAGGAAATGAACCCCTGCATGAAACACAGGACAGTTTGCTGGTGACTTTTTAGCACAATAACCTTGTGAAATATAGGCAAAAATTTGTTTCACAACTCCCTAGAACGTTTCTCCCTCTTCTCATGGCTGTCCATCCACAATGTATTAGACAGTGACTTGCTATATGAGTCTCAAATATGAATGATCAGCTCACACTTCAGAGCTGTAAGGACTTTTTAGGCTTGCCAAACATGCTGTTTTAGAACATAGCTAGATGCCACAGCATAATCCAAGCAAAGTTAATGAACTGAGATTTAAATAAAAAAGCCAAGAAACATCCAAAAGCTTTAAGCCACAGAGCACTGTAAATACTTAAAAGGGGCCCACAAGAAAGGTGGGGAGGGACTTTTGACAAGGGCATGGTGTGATAGGACAAGGGGCAATGGCTTTAAACTGGAAGAAGGAAGATTTAGGTGAGATATTCAGAAGAAATTCTTCCCGGGGAGGGCGGTGAGGCAGTGGCAGAGGTTGCCCAAGGAAGCTGTGGCTGCCCCATCCCTGGAAGTGTTCAAGGCCAGGTTGGATGGGGCTTTAAGCAACCTGGTCTAGAGGAAGGTGTCCCCGCCCATGGCAGGGGGTTGGACCTGGGTGATCTTTGAGGTCCCTTCCAACCAAATCATTCCATGATGATGATTATTGCAGCCATTGCCTCAGGAAAAACTCTTGGAAGTGGAAACAAAGCAAATGGCTTAGAGAACCCCATTTTAGAAACTGTACCTTTTTTGAATGCCAACACAAATTGCCTGAGTACATCAGAGTCAAACTCTTCTGGCTCCATAGCGTATTTCTTGCCACCTTCATCCAGAATGGCGACATTGACGTCCTCTCCACTCTCAAGTAGGCCCAAATCTTTTATTTCAGAAGAATAATCCTCCTCATCAGAAACAGCAAACACATATTCCGGGAAGTCTTTGGCTACTTCCAGGACTTTGCCTCTCCAGTACTGGGTAGCTGAAAAACCAGAACACAACAAGATTAGTATTTTCTAGTTAGTTACTGTTTGCTTCCTTCCAAAGTGGAGGAATGGTAATCTTGGCGAACTTACCAACACGATAGTCGAAACTAAAGTCTACAGAATAATAGACAATCACTAGAGGACGCTTAGTGTATCTTTTAGCATCATTGGAAGGCTTGCGATGACCAACTAGAGGCAAAGCATGTTTTAGCACATGCTCTTTAATCTCTGATCCACCTGTAGAGTCCAGCTTAAAAAAAAAAAACATAGGGGAAAAAAGTTCAGGCAAATGGATTTAAGCAGCATTTCTGTTACACACTACTGAAAACTCATATTGATGCATACATGAATGAGAAAGAGGGGCATGTTATAAATAATGCTGTCACTATACTCTTCAAATCCTTAGGCACTAAAGATAGTGTAGTATTCCATCCTGAAACTGATGAATATTGTAATGGTAAACTATTATTTGAATACATAACCTCTGGCTTAATTTCATAAAGCTTTCTCGAACAAAGCAATACAGTTTCAGGGGACAAACAGGTTGCCTCAATATCTGGTGGAGTACTTCAACAGGACGATGCCAACTGCTCATACATACAAAGAAAGAGAACCTTCAATCTGTGCACAAAGTTTCTAGCTTTGGATCAGTTACTCACTTTAAGATCCAAAACATGCATCTTGGACTCGTGCTTTGACTGAAATTTTTCTGGCTGCATGACAACCAGTTTTCCTGGAGACACTTTCAATAGTTTTGCAATCTCGTTGCTGAAGGTATGGTGGAACTTGTAATCTTCTCTTAAACCGTTAGCTGAAAAATTAAGGTTAGGGAGAAGGAGAAGTCATCAAGAAGTGAACTGACAGCCTCCAACTGAAATCTTGAGACCGCAGGGCAAGGAAAGCCTCTTCCTGTTCTCAGTGGGACACAGAACAACCCAGAGGCTTGGAGAATAGCTCTCATCCAGGGGTGAGAAGCATGTGAAAATAATATGATTCAAGTAGCACTATTTGAATGCTGTTCAACAATCCATCTACTTGATGGGTTATTCTACATAGTCAAAAACCTTGAACAGCTTCCAAAACATACACATTAAAACAGCTATCTGTTTATCAGTCTCCTACCTCTTGGCTTCCTCCCAAATAACAGAAAGTAGAGCTGGAAAGGAACTCACAAGGTCACCTAGTCAATCTATTTGCTTTGGGGCAGCCTGGGAAACAGTTCCGTATCTTGCCACACAAGAGCAACCAAATCGGCTCCTAATCCCACTACAAATGACGGCAGCCCCAGAAGCAGGCATAGCTGGGGGAGAAGAATTGCCCGCGCTGTTCTCAAGGCTCCGGCAGAAACCAAGAGTGACTGCAAGTAGTTTGATCATGCGGGATACAGGGATTGATTAAAGGGACCGAGCACATCACATGCTTAGCCTCTTCTGTGTGGTAGCAAATCTTGTCAACAGAACCTTCGATGTGTTACATCAAAGGAGTTTTTAAGAATAAATATTGTCAGGAATGGTCAAGCTAAACTGATCCAGAGGTGGATGACAATTCTCTCTCCAGGCTCCCCACCCAAAACAAATTTGGCAAAGCCCAGCCCTGGAACTGTCAGATATGAAACAAGCAATAGCAGACTGCAAAGCTAGCAAGGCTTTAAGCCTTAAGTTGTGATGTGCTCCTCAACAACTAGGAATTTTCCCCTCCTCTCTAGTTCACATGTTTTTAGGGACACAATATCAAGAGGAGGTATCTCCTGTGACTGGCTGATACTTTAGTTATAGCCTTAAAATCTGGTGTGAGCTTTTTCCTTGAGTACAAGTGGAAGATCACCTTTCAATCTCCTTCCACTTATTCCTCCCCAACCTCCCCCACTGAACAAAGAGCAGAAATAAAGGATCTCTCCATGCCTAAAGTCCTGGGCAGAATCTCAACAAAACAAACATTTCATTAATATTTTAAAACATTCTTTACCTGCTTCCTGATAGAGTTCATAGGCTTTGTCATTCTCTCCACTAAAGATACCAAGGATGATGACATCATCCCCATCCCTCAGAAATTCCTGTACCTGCTTGGTAGCCTGAATTTGTTTGGATGGAGGACCAGCCTGTTCGATCATGTAGTCGACAATACCTGCGAGACAAACCCACCCCCAAGAAGTTCCTTAGAACATTTATTGAGCTGAAAGGTTCAGGCATTCCCTCTACAACATTGTCTAATACCACATTTCCTGTGGACACCTTTCTTTCCGTGCAGCCCTCCCACACTAACTTGAAAGACCAAATCGGCAAGACCTCAGTCCAAGTCTTTAAAGCTGTAGTTCTGGATATTCTCTTTCAGGTGGTTTCAGAAGAGGTGACCAAGCACAAGTCCCATGGATATCACCTGATCTTTCAAGTAACACTCCTTTCTGAAATTCCAGACCCTTCACTGTCTCCTGACCCTGCTATGAGCCGAAGTTCTACTTGGATAGTCTTAAGTCTTTCCTCTGATTAAAACTTAATATTGAGCACTTTGCCAGCTCTTACGAAGCAATTAAAGGCTGCCCACTCACTCATACAGCCACTACTTCACCATGTGTATTTAGCTCACTTTATATTAAAAGGAGCTTATAATATCTTATGGTGGTACTATAAACATTAGAGACAAATTTATACTGCTGGTATAAATATATGAGAGCACAGTTTTTTTTCAGATTCCCCCAATTACCATTGCTATGCTGTTAACGAGTCTGCAAGTCCTATATAAATGTCAAAACAATTCTGGTCAAGCCCTCAGAAAACAAGAAAAAGAAGAAGTCACAGTACCGTATTTTTCCCGTGGACCACTGTAGTCATAAGGTTTGCCCTTGCGGAATATTTTCAGAGTTGGATAGCCAGTAACATCAAACTTCTTTGCAAGCTCAGTTTCGGCAATGGCATCGACTTTAGCCAGGGGAATAGGAGGTGTGCGCTTGCTGAGCTCCTGGGCAGCCTTCTCGTATTCTGGAGCAAGCCTTTTGCAGTGCCCACACCTAGGGAAGGAGAGGCGGGGGCAGTTTTTACAAGCCATGATTTCTTCTAGGTTCCTTCTACCTTGGAAGTGGAAGAGTTAAGTCTTCCAGAATGGAAGAAGTAGAAATGGGGTGATTCAATCTACAGGACACTTCAGTCTAGGAAGACTTGTCTCTCCAACCTGAAGCTAGCCTCTATGTCTGGCCCCACATTAGCATAGGTAGTTTCTTTTTAGAGGCCATTTTTAAACTAAAGACCAACTCCCTTTGGTTTTCAGTATCTCTCAACATGTTTGTTCCCAAATAACTAAATATTGAGAATCTTCAGTGAGGTTTTGTAGAACACCCCTTGCTAAGACACAGATCCAGTCTAGTCTTCAAGTAATCTGTAATGCGATCCTAGGTCCAGATTAGAACTAAGGTATCCCCAGAGCTACACACACCTGCGCAAGGCAAGCCTCTTTTTTTAACGAGGCATAAAACCAGAAAACAGGTTCATCCAGCATGTTCAGGCCAGCTGTGTTAGTAAAGTACAAGTTACTGCCTTCTTGCTTACCATGGAGCATAGAACTCCACCAGGATTATGTCAGCATCATTCACGACGTCATCAAAATTATCCTGGGTCAATACCAGCGTAGCTTCTGGTGGAGGGGTCCAATTGGGGTCAGAAACCTCCTTGACTTTGGCCACAATTGCTGAAATACAGTTCAATAGCCCAATTAGCAAGCTTGCATTATCATACCAGCAGCATATTGAATGCAAGAGCTGGTATCAAGAATCTCAAAATATCAGAGTGGCAAGCATGGTCTTGGAGCAAAGCTTACATGAGAACACTTCCTTCATCAAGCTCCTTTATGCTTTACTTCATCTTGGCAATACCAACAATGATCTTCTCTTCACCCCCCATTGAGCATCTTACTTGTGCAGAGCACAGATTTGTGCTTTGCAACACCGCGGCACATGAATTCCATCTCAGAATAGACAGAAAAGGTATTTTTCCCCTCTGACTGAAGTTGGATGCATTCATTAAGCACAAACCAAGTGGTTTTATATACAGTCAGTATATAGATCAGATGTTTCTTATTAGCTGATCCTTTAGCAGGCATAAGATTACCTCCTTTTCTAGTCAAGTCATTTCTAGAAACCTTCCATCAGTAACAGCACTACCTGCAAAATTGTCCTCTAGAACGCAGGCAATTGAGAAGACAGGCAAAATTTCAGCCTTCATAGTATTATTCTGCTTAAGATAAAGTAACTTGAGATCGAAGTCCTTCAAAATAGTCACATTAGAAGCAAGACTTCTTTGCTTTCTTACAGAGAATTGAAAAGGACTGGTGCTTACCATCTTCCGTTCGAGAACCGTCATAGTCAACAGGTTGGCCTTTTTTCAGGATTTTGATGGTCGGGTAGCCGCTGACATCAAAACGACTTGCTAGTGAAGTGGCTGCAGTAGCATCTATTTTGGCAACTGGAATAGGAGGGTCATTTTCCTTCAGAGTTTTGGCTATCTTCTCATATTCAGGAGCAAACTGCTTGCAATGCCCGCACCTGTCAGATAGATACATAAATGCATGACAGATCTGCAGGGGTATTTTGCTACTCTGCATTTCCAGGATGCCTCCTGACAGACATTCACAACATCAACATAAAAAATGTCTGTCTTGCTATGTTTTCAGATCACAGAGAGCCAGAGTAACTGTAGCTAATGTGCTGTTTGTTCAAATCCCAACCTTCAACCTTTTTGATTTTCATTCAACAGGCAACACATTTCCATATATGTTTTATAAAGCCATTGTAAAAAAAAAATTAACAATTGCTTTCACAACAAAATTGCAAACCTTGTACTGTGCTTCTCCCTCCTACCCGCTCCCCTCAAACATGGTCTCATTCAGATTTCAGCTTCTCCCTAATCTAGGTTCATCTTTTCCACCTAGCACCCTAAATTGAACTGAAGGGAAAAATGAACGAGTAGTTAAGTAGACCTAATGAAATCTCACACCCACCACGGTATCACAGCACCGGCTCCCTCTCTGGCCACACCAGAACTCTTTGGGAAGAACAGAGGCTCCTGCTGCAAAAGCTGGCACGACAGAGGATACCAGCACAAGGAAAGCTGAATAGAGCTTAACAAGCTGAAGACAAAACCAGGAAAATAAAGACTAAAAAGATGGAAAGTAGTGTGTAGCAGACAGTCCATGCTCCTGATTCTCTCAGCTTGCAGGAGGGAGAGCAGAAAAAAGAAAAGCATTTAGTCTGTGATGACCACACATCCTCCTGCTCAGATCAATTAAGCTTCACGTTCAGTTTTCATGCACATAAACTAGAGCTGCAGAAATAGTACCTACAGCCAAGCAGGGATGGGATTCTCTGTGGTAAGAGTGGCACCAGTTAAAATGCAACTCCACCTCAAGCAAGATCATATTCCACCCTCTATTCAAAGACTAGAAAAGGACAAACATGTAAGTCGTCTTCTTTATATCATGAAACCACAAAGGAAAAGAGGTTCTGGCTGCAACATTAACTCAGCAACTTGACTGCAAATATATTCTACTCCTGTTTTCCCCCATTAACCATCCCTATTATTCTTGTCCATAAGAATGCAAGAGAAGATATATTCTGGCCTAAATTCTTTGTCTCGGTTACATGCAGGTAAATCCACTGTAGCTCCCCACAAGCGCACTCGTGGCGTACACTGGTATGCCAGCAGAATTACCATCATTAGGTAGATGTATGAGGTGCTGCTTAAATTGATAATACGAATGAGCTATGTCCTTACTCACACCACACCCTTCTGGCAAGGACAGAGATTTGAACTTGAGAAGGAAAACTTTCTAGCAATTCCCCTGCTAGGGAAGTCTCCTCCATCTAGATGAGGAAGTGCACAAGTTCTCAGAAACCACACTACACAACTTTTCTGGGGCTCACTGGGATCGTTTCTGTTCCCTGACAAGTAGAGAGCTGGGATGAAACCAGGGTTGTGCTTCCCTTGGCACGGGACCCCTCTGCATGACCCACATCTCTGCAGAAAGAGCAGGCTGTTGTCTGTCGCATGGTACAGGGGCAGGGAAAAGGGTGCCCCCACGCCACCAGAACCATCTCCTACCCTGGACTACGGCAGAGTCCAGCGCTTCTCCTGCAGGCAAACTACTCCTACATCATCTTTAAAATTGCAACCCAAGCTCACTTCTTAGGTGGGTGTCCTGTCAGGGAAGCCCCCGACAGCCACCCCATCCTGCATCTAAGGAGGTACCACAGGCTGTGAACCCACCATGGTGCGTAGAACTCCAGCAGCACAGTTTCCTTGTCTGCAGTAAAGGTGTCAAAGTTTGCATCATTCAAGACTAACACACCGTTTTCTTCTTTAACTTCAGAATCATCATCATCATCTTCCTCATCTTCATCATCATCACCATCATCATCAGCTTCTTTTGTAAGAGATTCTGAAAAAGCAAAAATGCAATACGGATTAGATTGTGGTAAGTTTAACCCGGTAATGTTATTTTAATGTTAAAGATGGATTAAGTATATCCTGTGGTTTAAAAAAAAAAAGCATCAACACAGGTTAGTTCCCGCTCCACATAGAGTGACAGCTACCACAGTTTGCAAAGAGCTTGGACCAAAGAGTTTTGACCATTTCATTTTTGTCCACACTATGCCAGCTAACACCACCAATATTTCAGTAAAGTGTCAACATGTATTTTGTGCTTCAGGACAAGCTAACAAAACAGACACAACAAGAATTAATGCATACAGACCTACGTGACAGCTGCTACCAAGGTACGTTGAGTATCTTGTTGAAATGTGGGAAGCGAGACATGTTCTGTTGGGCAAGAGCAGCGCACAGATGATACCTGAATTCAAACAGGAGCCTTCCATCATGCAGCAAAATAGCTGTCCGTGCAGTGCAGCAGCTTGTGTTTGGAAAAATTAGGTGTCTTGTACCAAAGAAGCAGTTGTTATGGCCCCAATGCTTCCCCTGTACCCTTACTCACTACACCTGTAACACCAGAACTGCTATGCTCTGCCTGTCTGAAGGTCTAATAAACAGACAGGCTTGCTATAAACTCAAATGCTATCATTTTGCTACTACCAAGGCGGTTTAGAGGCAGCACTTCAAAATTATGCTTCTGTTCCTGACCGCTCAATCTCACCTCTGCCATCTCAATATATCTTGCTTTCAGTTACAGCGATGTTTCAGGCCTGCAATTCACTGAAGGGGCTTTCCACTCACAGGAGCATCGCTCTGCTCTGCATCAGCACCAGGCTGCAGAGTGAGTGTAAAACCAATTAAGTAAGCGACTGTCACAGGAGTCCCATTAAATCCTGCTCCTATGCACTAGGCAGTTGTAAAGTACTCTAAAAAAAAAAATGGAGTGAAAATGTCTTACAAAGAAGTTTTAGAGAGGCCTTTGATTTAAGGAGACCAAAACCGCTGCTGTGGAACAGGCCTTTCAAGGAAAAAGATTTGCTAAATTACCAAAGCAAAGTTAGCAAATGAAATCTGAAGCCAGGACATTTCAACTGGTTCAATCTTTGTTAGCTTGGAATTTGAGATGGTTTCTTTAATATTTGATCTTGCACATGTGCCTTTAAATTTTTTTTTTCTAAAACTGCTATCATTCAAGGCAAGCAGACCTTCCTGAATCACTTTAAAGGAATTTCAGTCACAGAACAAGTAATAAAAATGCCTCACCCCAAATGAAAACTGTACAACACTGAAGCTAAGGCCCTTTCAAGCACCAGGAGTCCCAGGATTAGGGAGGAAAAAAAAAAAAAAGAAGAAAGAGATAAAGGTTTCTTGTTCAAACTTTTCTCTATTTAACTTTAATTGGCTTTTGACTAAGCTGGCAGGAGTTACTGCAGTAGGACAGCAAATCACATACATACAATTTACTTATTCAGGACAAGAATTCTGAAAATGCTCTGATTTCACCTGGAATTTGAAAGTTAAGAATGATAAATATGTAGTATCCAGGTATGAAAAAATGAAAAAAACCCAAAGCTCACTATTCTCAGACCAACATCAGACTACAGGAACAAGCTCACCATGGACAAAATTATGCCGTTAAATTACAATAGCTATTTTTCTGTTAGAAGAAAGTATTAAAAAAATAAGCCTATATGCTCTCAGAAAACAGTATGTGCCCCTGGAGAAAATCTGTTAATTTTAATTAGAACCCAACCTTATGCACCACCAAAATATTAAAGTTTCTGATGAGGAGAGAGATCACAGGAGATCATTTATCACACAACAGTGGTCACCTGGATTAAGTTTCTTTAACAACTACTACTGTTTCATGTGATCTACGAAGCAGCTAAAAGCACTGTTTGAGTGGACAATGCCTCCTGTGTTGCTGCCTCTGAGCTCTTGCATCAAACATCATTGAAGTGAATCTATGGCAATCATGTACCTACAGGACTGCCCTGGTGAAAAAGCTAGCTCTCAGGGGGTTTTAGCAGTTAAAACTTCATCTTATAAGCATGCCCAGCAGTTTGGAGGGCTATTTTTCACCACAGGGTGTTCATGGTTGGTCTGGAATTCCCAGCGAGTTGCACAATGCCCATTGGTTTTCCAAGCAAATCACTTCAGACTTGATTTTTTCTGACATAAAGGAATTTGAGCAACACTAGCCAGCCAATTCTGCTCCTGCATCTCTGAAGCTAACCACCAG
>NW_009612323.1:25112-27521 GCF_000690535.1 Cariama cristata
GAGACCACCGCAGCTACTGCGGCACAGACTTATGGTTTAGAAAGCTGAGAACAAAGCATCACCTACAAAAACATCCTGCACAAGAGGAAAATGTTACTGCTAGATCCCGCATCCATCACTGGAATAATTTTGTATCTATAGTCTGCCAACATAAAACTTCCTTGACCATATGTTGTCACAGGCATTATACAAACCCACTTCCTCCTCTTCCTCGGAGATGGAGGCAGGACAGTAGCACCTAAGAGCAGGACTCCAGCTTTTCCCAACTGGCTTAAGAAGGGCATGCACTTCCAAAAAAAAAGTTAACCACACCTATAAATTGGTCCTTAAGAGTTAAACCTCACCCTCTGTAGTCTGCAGCTCCACTGACACCTACAGTTATCGTAGCTACCTCTAATGTCTCCTTTAGTGTTGTGACTGAAAGGCTTCTAGGACCTGACCAAGTACGGGACAAGTGAGCAGGACTTATTTTATTAAGATCAAGAAACTTTCATCTGCATTAACGACTTACCATTTTAAAAGAACAGATACAGAGTGAGTCTAACTGTGATATCTGAAATGGCAGAAGTAGCCTAAGACAGGTCATGAAAATAAAATAGCTGCACCTGAACTGAAGTCTCTGTGACTTAAAGCTACTTGCAAAGCAAGTGGACAAACCAACATGTGACAGCTGCGGCTAAAACTTGCTCTCCAGTAAAATCTGGACCACTCCCTTTTACTCCAGCAAAGCATTTCCACAAATTGCAGCACATTACTACACAAGTCAAAAAACACAATGAACATGGCACTCATTTTCAGTATATGATGCTGGCTGGCAGGCCCTCTTCAGGATGACAGCTACTCTAACTGAAATTAATTCTTACAGTAACTTCACTGAACTTTCAGCATTTATTGGAAGTCTGGCCTTTTTATGAAAGCAGTCTTCCTCAATCTGTTCTGTGGTGGATCCTCTACATGATCCCTCTTCTTCCTTCATCAGGATGCAAAGGGTGCGATGCAAAGGTCATTATCTAGGCTAACCTTGCTGCAGGCATATTTGCCTCACTGTCCGAGTCAAACTTCACTTCCAAGACCATACAGCACAAGAAGTCTGGTTTCATCTGACTTTTTCACCTCCTGAACAATCAATTTATATAAGGTTACTTGCTTGTTACAAAGTAAATTTATTCCACTTCATACAGGTCTGCATTTCAACAGCAGAAATAGAAATCCCTAACTGCATGCATTTTTAACGCAAAGGCTTAGTAAAGCCTAGTTCATGAATTATACGCAATTTTGACATACACAACAGAAATAGGAAAATGATTCAAGCTGTGCAATGGATCAGTGCTCAGCCTGCACACAGCAGGAAATACTTTCACCACTGTGCACCTTTGATCCCGAGAACTCTCATAATGAGAAGAACAGCACACATGGGAAATACTGATGAGAGCCTGGCCCACAAGAAGCTGAGCTACTGCTGCCAGTCACAGGATGCAGGCTTTGCTGTAACATCACAGGTGTTACTTCATCATTTGAAGGTAGAAGGGGAAATAAGTACAAGGCTCTGTCACAAAGCAATCATAACCAACTAAAAGTAGAGAAACAGACATAATACAGAATTTTTTGGAAGTTCTAAGCTGAAATACATGTATCTCCTTACTGCAGATACTCTATCCTATTAAAAAAATCTCTTGATCCTTATCCTGCAGGTCAAACACTTGGTCACACAGATAAGGTACCTGACGTAAATGCATTTCTTCAAGTTTCAGCGCCTGTTCACCGAGCAAGAATTTGCAGACACAAGTACAGGCGGTCATCAATAATCCCGTCTCCCTCAACGCCCTCTAATCCTTAGCGTACAGCAGCGTGAATGTAGGAAACGGGAAAGATGCAGGATTTCTCAAAATCCACGTGGAAGATGCTTCAAACCAAAAAAGCAGCACCAGCAAATGCCTGCCTCCTGCTAAACTTAGCAAGTCAGAGCAGCTTTGTTTCAGCTAATTTTGGAAAGGAGAAGACACACATTAGTGAAATTTAAATACAACGGGAAAAAACACCAAGAAACTAGCAACGCATGGCCTTCCTTCTGGGAAGAAATAGTCTGAAGCACACAGAATGCACAAATCCCCTGAACTAAGGGGTAAGGAAAACAGTGCTCCGTCGGATGACGAAAGTGCAAGTTTACAGGTAATTTAAAAGTCCGTAATTGCCAACACAGCTAATTACTGGCTTTTAATTCCGTGCCGAGAAGAGGCGGGGCAGAGGAGAAAGCGAACAGCCTTGTCACCAGCAGGCTCTCCGAAACACCGCCGCCTTCACGGAGGGGATCGGCGCCCTGCCTCCCCCAGCTCGGCCCACAGGCCTGCGGGGAACAGCCGCCCGCGGCCCGTTCCCCACCTCACCCACAGGCGGGCAGCCCGCCCCCAG
>NW_009612324.1:0-14905 GCF_000690535.1 Cariama cristata
CCGGCCCAGCCTTAAACGGTGACAGTATCACATCCCTTGCTAGCACAGTGATTGCTGTTCCTTGCCAGCAGCCTGCTCTTAAATTTGAGGGAAGCTCAGAAAGTTAGAAATAAGGGCTTCTGAGCTTCTTACAAATCTCTCTTAGAGAGGCGGCAGCAGGTTTTTGAGGAAAAATAAGGAAAGATTCTGAAATCATTTGGATCAACAACAGGTTAGGAATACGTCAGCAGCATAGACAAGAAGAGAATTAGGTCTCCCAGAAAGCAGTTTTTAAAAAGTAATTAATTTTATTCAGGAAAGTCAAGAAAATACATGAGAATTTGTCCTTACAGCACAGGAGGTTAAAAGAGAGAAGACACCTGCCTTACTAAATTTTAATCTCCAGAGGCAGTTCACAACTTAGTTATACAAATACATTAATCAGGAGAGTTGTATGACTTCTTTGACTTCACATGACCGTTCTCATGTGCCAAAAAATGTCATTTTTTTTACAGATATAGAACCATAGGCAATATGCATAAGTGCTTCAATTACAGATAACATGACCTTAGAAGTGGGGAAAAGATGGACAAGTGAAATGGTCAGGAGTGTTCACCTCGGTCATGCTGGCTCTCATGCACACCTCCCCACCCCTTTGGCAACAGATTTAAAAATTGAAACTTGAAGGCATCTAGCAGTATCTAGTATTCATCTAAGCTAAACAAACAACAGCAGAGAGCATAATCTCTCCTCCTCTTTCCTCAGATTAATCTGATTTACTGCATCCTCTCACAGATAAGCAACAGCTAAGGTGCAGCTAGTTGTTCTTATTAAAGCTGTTTTGCTTTCTTACGGTTTTGGCTAGGAAAATCGGTTATGCCGGACTTGAGACTTGGTTTATTTCCCTTGACAGCAAGTGAGGACAAAGAATTTTTCTCAGGTATTGTTGGAAGTACTAGGTTGGGATATCCAGCCGGTTCCAGGTCCCATCTGGAACCCACCCAGCATGACCCCCTCTTGTCAGTGCCCATTCCCTGCCTGCAGTCATGTCTGGACATCCCGGAGCTGCTGCCGTCACATCCCCTTCTGAGACCAGGCAGGGGCTGCAGGGTTGCTCACACACATAGACTGTTCCTAATTAGCCATTAAGCCCTAACGGGGAGGCAATGAAAGCCTTCATTGACTCTTTCTGGATGGTGCTGATGGTGAGAGGAGAGAGATTAAGGGTCTATCCTGGGAGGGTATGCAGAGCACCCAGGCCTTGAAGGTGTCCTTTTTGGTTACTGCTTGTTTTTATTTAGTATCAAACTAAATGGAGCACCTCTCCTATGAAGACGAGTTGAGAGAGTTGGGGTTGTTCAGCCTGGAGAAGAGAAGGCTACAGCAAGACCTTAGAGCAGCCTTCCAGTACCTAAAGGGGCTACAAGAAAGCTGAGGAGGGACTTTTGACACGGGCATGGACTGACAGAACAAGAGGCAATGGCTTTAAACTGGAAGTGGGAAGATTTAAATGAGATATTGAGAAGAAATTCTTCACGTGAGGGTGGTGAGGTAGTGGCAGAGGTTGCCCAGGGAAGCTGTGGCTGCCCCATCCCTGGGAGTGTTCAAGGCCAGGTTGGATGGGGCTGTGAGCGACCTGGTCTGGTGGAAGGTGTCCCTGCCCATGGCAGGGGGTTGGAACTGGATGGGCTTTAAGGTCTTTTCCAACCCAAATCATTCTGTGATTCTATGGTTCCATGAATGATAAAAGGAATAATAATAATAATGGAATAATGATGGAGTAAGAATAAGAATAATAAACCAGTAGATGGCTTGACACCATGGGTTAATGTGAAGAACAGTTCATAAAACTGCTTCTGCTTTCATACTGATCCCCATAGCTCCCTCTTTCCCCTCTAGATCTTCCCCCCAGATGCCCCGCATTGCTTTGTGCCACCTGGTCTCATTCCAGTGGGTCTGAGCCCAGGCTCCTGCAGGCTGCCCTGGCCTGGTCCTTTGCTCCTCAGTTGGGGACGGGGCTGTTCTCAGCCCCCTCCTGCCCCAGCACACCTGCAGCTTCCATGCATGATGGTCCGGCTTTTCCCAGCAGACGCAGATGATGTAATCATTTCCACAAGAACCTCTTGTTTCATTTCCACGACTTCCTCCACTTGATGGAAGACAGGGATCATCGCTGCTATGTTAACAGCTCAATGGGGCCCAATGCTGCAAACCTCCCCTTGCACGTAACGTTACACTTCGGCAACAGACCTTGGATGAATAATGAAAATTTAACCAAATAAAGGAATTGCAAGATCAGGCCCATAGTGAGTTTTATAAACATAGTAAAAGCCTTAAATTTTCTACATCAAGTCTTCTGTTATTTTTTGCTGTGGAAATACTGAGATCGCATGAGTCAGGGCAAATGCAGGTCACAAAGATTAATATAGATATTTATCATGTCTATAGTACACAAATGTACATTCTGGATGTCCCAAAAAATAATGAAACCTAAGACGAAAGTATTCACAATAAGGGAATTTTGATACTTTAAACAGCTCTGCTTTGTTTTATAATGTTCCATTACCTCACAAATAACGTAGCTGTCATAACAAACAGTAACAGTGATAGATACTAAGAAAAGCTGGATAGTGTGCAAGACTGCAGATACGGCTCCAGTATTCAGATCCGAATCGACTTTAAACTTAATATTTCTTGGATTGCTCAGCCCTGGCAAGGGTCGCTACAGTATTTCTCAATTTAGAAATCTAATCTGTATCAAATAGCATATAGCAAAATGTAACATTGTGTTGACCTAAGCACAGTTGTTTAAGACCATATATGGTTTTTACACAGATGAATCTGTGTGGTTAGGTTTCTATCTGGAAGACTCACCCAGACCTCACAAGCTTCTCAAATACCTTTAAAAAATGAAAAAGGAAGAATAAGGTGGCCCACCATTTGCTGTTGGATGCTGTCCATCACATCTGCAATGAGAGTGGTCTGATCTCAGGCTCAGCGCAGCTGCTGTAGGCAGCATTGGCAGCACTACCACTTGTTAAGTGTGTTTAGAGCAGGACCCCATCTTCAGTTGATTAAGATCAGAGGATGATCAGGCTGGAAGGGACCCAGTCTACCCTCCCATTCAAAGCAGGGCCAGCTCTGGGGGCAGACCAGGCCACTCAGGACCAGTTGGGGGTTGAAACCCTCCAAGGATGGAGACAGCACAGCCGCTCAGGGTGACCTGCTCTGCTGCCTGAAGGGGAAAGTTTCTCCCTATACTCAGTCTGAACTTCTCTCATTTCAACTTGTGTCCATTGCTTCTCGCCCTCCCACCCTGCACCACTATGAGGAACCCAGCTCCATCTCCTCCATGACCCCTTGTCAGTGCTGGGAGCTGTTAGATGCCCCAAAGCTGTCCCCTCTCCAGGCTGACCCATCCCAGCTCCCCCAGCCCCTCCTCACGGGTCAAGTTCTCCAGCCCCACCACCGTGGGGGCCCTCCCCTAAGCTCCCTCCAATTTCTCCACATCTTTCCTGTGTCAGGTCCCAAAACTGGACTCAATACCTAGATGTAGTCTGGCAAGTGGCACCCAGAGGAGGACAAGCCCTTCCCTTGATTTTCGGGCTGTAGCCCTGATCGCACAGCTCAGGAGTTGCTGGCTGCCTTTGCTGGCAGGGCACATCCCAGGCTCCCATTTAGTTGCCCACCACCACCTCAGGGCTCTCCTGCAGAGCTGCTCCCCAGCCCCTCTGTCCCCTGACAGTGTCATTGCAGGGGCTCATCCTTCCCAGGGGCCAGGCAAGTATCTGCCTCAAAGAAAAATGCTTCAGAACATTTCGGGTAAATCACTTTAACTATTTCCGCGAACAAGGAACAAAGATGGTTTTGTCCAAGTCTAAAAAAATCCAGCAGTATTTTCTTCAAGTGACAGTCGTTCCCCACTTCTTGGGATTCAGGGTATGCATTTTGCCATCTTCTGAAAAAAAGCCCTAATTGTAGTCAAGCTGCCTGTGAAGAATTGCAGGCTGCAGAAGGTTGAAGGGTAGGATGATCAAAATGTCAGAATGCTTTTGGCAGAACAAGTTGTATCATGAAATCAAAATGTTTCATCGAGAGCTGAGTTCCTGCGCAGCTCTGCAGAAACGCCTCATGTGTCTCTAGCACTGTGCTCTAGCTGGGCAATCCCTCCTCCACCCATCCTCACCACAGTGCTCCAAAGTGCTGTAACCTGGGCAAAACCCAATCCAAGCCGTCTCTTTTAGGAATATGCATCTGAGACTAGGGTTTGGAAGGGTATAGTTCAGGTTTCCTCACTTTCATGCAAACTAGATTTATCTTGAGTAGAAATTCTCTGTTCCTCCCGGTTTCCATTATTCCGTAGGACTGAGGGCTTCTGATTCTCTGCAGCACCTGCTTCGACAGTAGACGCTGTCTTTATTTGGGCTGGAGAAGTGTCATTCTTGAACATAACCAGGAGGTTGCTTGCGGAGACTTGAGTTTCATTGGAGAGAGGAAGCCATCACTCCAAAACCTGTGAGGAAACTGGTTGGATATTGGCCGATGCTGGTCCAGCCAGCTGGAACTGAGGGACATCAGCCCAATATCAGCAGAAGTAGTGCAGATCACAGAAATTAGGCCTCTGGCATCAGGAGCTCACACGTGGCTCAGGGACTGCAGCGAACGGCTCTTAATTCATGTGGGACAGAGGTATCTGGCTGAGGCTGTTGGCTTTGCTCAAGGTAACAGAACATCAGGATGCGTATTTAGGCTCTGTGAATATTTTTGGGGGGATGCTGGGAAGCATGCACAGCTTATCCTAAGGGTCTCCTTCTGGTATTACTTCATGACATCCGCTGCGCGTATGCCCTGCTTACGTTGAAATGTTCGGGTAGCCAATTCAAGCTCTCAAAAGTTAGGAAATGCCAAAATTCATGCAGTTCTCCTTCACCTCTCTCATGCTTGGGGTCATGTTGTCTTTTACTGCCTACGCATCAACCAAAGCACTAATTAGTTCAAGCTATGCAAATTATTTTAAAAAGCTAAAAAGCCTAGATTGCAATTTAAAATGGGATCCAGATGCCCTCATCACTTCAAGAGAGAAAAAAAAAAAGGCATTAAGTGGTAACTGTGTTTTTGTGTTACATGGCACGCATCCAAGTTGAACTTGCTTATAAAAATAAACCTTATGAGTTCATTGTTCTGAACTCTCAGCCAAATGTCCTGTTTGTCTTCTGTTGAGTTTAAATGTTTTGTGACTAAGTTGTATAAAACATACTTTTCAAAAAAATCCACAGTAACAGTAACTAGAGAAATCTAAATAATGCAATTATTTATTTCTCTGTATACTTCTAGCCATTGCACAATCTTTGGATCTTCTGATAGAACTAATTTGAAAATAGCCTAAATATTCATTTATTTCTCTGTTCCCATAGAAACTCTGACAGCAATGATTCATTTCTAAGAATTACTAAGTCACTGACCATGCAATTCATACCGTTCTTCTCCACAAGGCTCCAACAGCGAGCACGTTGTACTGCAAAGAAAGCTCACCTGAAGGACAGATTATCTATTTTTGTTTGTCAGCTTCACTTTCTTGGAAATGGACAGCCTTGCTTTTTCACCACAGGTGATCTGCAAAAAAACCCAAGCATCACAACTGGTGTGTTCTGCCACGGTGAGGAGAGGAAAAGAACTGGATTTTCTCTGCCAAACTGGAAACACGTGGGATGAATGCAACCCTGCTGCAAATGGGGAGGGATGCTGCAGCCCAGCCCAGCAATTATCTCATACATCACGAGAAGGGACAGGACACAAGCGGGGATGGAGTGAGGGGGGTAAGGCCCTGACAGCCTCTCTCCTGACCTAGGTTGGTCCTTGCCTGATTTTTAGTACAGGGTACGGTAAAAGGGTGACTTCCCCAGAACAACTAGAAAAATGAGTGAAAACAGCAACTGACACAAAAGTGTCAAGCAAAAAATGGACCCCTCACCTCCAGTCTGGACACGTGCCCTGTCTATGCAATTAACCCTTCATACTCATCATTTCTCTAGAACTTCGGCTTCCAGACCTTTTCAGTCCTTAGCCTCTGTGCCAAGACCATCACCAGAGGTGACTGTTGCACTAATTTTGATAGTACTTTGGTGTTCAAGCACATTCTTGGTGAAGCTACCTAAGAAAATCAGCTCTGTCCCACATCAGGAGAGCTGAGGGACATCACTGACCTCCTCAGCAACACAGTGCTTGCTGAAGAAAACACAGTGAATGGCTTCTCTGGCAGGAAGAGGTGAGGTGGGTGCAGCTCATGAGAGTTTTTCACCCTCAGAGTTACAACGCAAGAGCAGAAAAAGATACGCCAGCTCCACGTGCAGTGATTTTCTGTTGTAAGGATGTGGTAGCTCAATGGTGTACAACCATTTTTGCTCCCAAGGTTTACCAAGTAGGTGTTGGCAGGTGAGAAACAGATGCAGAAAACACCTCACAACCGCTGCCTGTCAAGTGACTATCAAGCTGTTCTGCAGCACTGAAGATCAGCTCTGCCAGTGGCATTCGTAAAGAAATACCCAGAAGTTTAAAAGGGTTCCTAGGCTGCATGGACAAGTCAAGAATCATAAACAGTTATCTTTGATTTCCAGATTACACCAGAGAGTAATCTGGAAATTGGGTGATGGAAGGGAAAATCGCACAGGGTCAACTAATTCCTTTCCAGCGACCAGGGTAGAAAATAGATACTGGTCCTCCTTCATAGGCAGTCCTGCTGCAACCCCATCAGATCAAATGACTGAACCTAAGGAAACTTCAAAGGTTTCATTTTTAAACAACTGCAAAAGAAAATTCAATTATATAAAAGGGGAAAATAAATAATAAATAAATCAATAAACTTAGAAAGAACCCCTCTCATTTAGTATTGATGCTCATTTAGGCAATGCAAAGCATTTTGTATCCACATTAAAGTACATTTGTGGCTTTCATATAAACATGCTAGGGAGCTGTGGGTAATAAATGATTAGTAAATCATATACCTGTTTACAGATGCATTAGAAAACTAACCTACTGGTGTAATAGAAACTAAAACGACATTTGCAGGGATTTCTCCCACCCTCAAAATCCATAAATGCAGTCAGGTTGGCAGCTCTCAGTTTGCATCGTGGCCCACGACTTCTGATGGGATTGTCTTGCAAGCAACCGTCTGCAGGGTGAGGGATGGAGGGCAAGAGACAAGGAGCACCAGCGAACTTCATTAACGAACAGGAGACTGAGTGTACACCAAGCACGATGAGTTCCTAATGAGTACGTACATTTCTGCGTGCATCGTTAGTTAGACTAGTAAAAGACGCCCGGTAAGAAGTAAGAGCAGTACTGAACAGTGAGCTCTGTTGCTCTTACGAATGATGCCTGGAAGTGTTTTGGAGCAGCTTTTGCTCTTACTATTATTAGGTCTTACTTAGGTATCATCTAGGTGTACAAGGTAATTTACAAAAGGCAGAACTTGTCAAACACAACATCATTCCCGTCACAAGGCGCTGAGAGCACAGGAGCAGTGGCAGTTTCAGTACAGTAAAAACAACTCAAGAAGGCACCACCTGGGCTCCATGCTTTGACACACGATTGCACCATCCTGCCCATCGCAGCAGATCACATGGGTCAGACAGAAGGAAAGCATTTTCACTCGATGACCGAATGCAGAAAATAAAAGCCCCATGGGTTTGATGCTGATGGAGTAAGAAAAGGTAACGTCCAAGTTGGAAGTATAATTTAAAGCATGAACACTGTAATCTCAGTATCAGCAGTATAATTTAAACTCCTCATGGACTGCAAGCACTGCTTTTGGCTATGGTTAAAACTAGGAGATGAAATGCAGAAAGATTAAATGGAGGGTAAGAAGTCCTTCCCAGGACTGTCCAACCAGGAATGTCCAACACAGACAAGATATCTAACTAGCTATATGGTGTGTTGATGTGGCAGCTTCTAGAGTGCCTTAGAGATCCAAAGCAAGGGTATCTGAGATACCAGAAAACAGTTGCTGTAGGCTGAAAATACAGAGTTTTTTGTCCAGAACGTGGGTTGCTTGGCTGTATCTACTGTAGGATGTCTATGTAGTATGTAGTACGCTTACGGTGCCAAGGTGTGTCCCTAGTCCTTGAAACTTGATCATCTGTATTGTTAATTTATTAGAACAGTTTCTGGCAAGCCTTTGGCACGTCCTAATATCACAGTCTGCAGGTGTGGTTTGGGAGTTAGCAGAGCCCAGAGACCATTCCCAGTTGGCTGCTTGCCTGCAGCCGCTCTGCGCTGGGGGGAGAGAGGGGGTAATTCCCTGGGTGGAGGTGGCTCATCCCCTGCCAGCTGCTAAGATCAGACCCAGGGGTGTTTAGTCCAGCACTACGGATGTAGCTCTTGCATCCTGTGAATGTTAAGCCAGCTGGGGCCAGATCAAGAAGTTTCTTTTCAGATTTTTTCTTCTTGCCACCACTGATTTTTTTCAGGGAGCCAAGTCTCTAAGGAAGAATAGGTTCCACCTCTTCAGTTTGGACTGCTGCATCTAACACTGGAAGTCAATACATTGACCATTTGTGGTTTAATTAAGTAAAAACGTTTGACTGAATGATGCCACAGAAACGGTTTGGACTTAATGACTCTTAGTCAGGCACAGGGAAAGTACAGAGAAGATGGTATGGCCACATCTTTTGCATCCAGCCTAGATCGGCCTGATTCCTGGCACAGGACAAAATACAACACATCCACGCAATTGCTGAGAGGAGTCATCAGGAAATTGTTCACTAACATGATGCCCATCTTTTGTAGGAATAACACTTGGTATGGTCAGTCAGTGGATCTCATGGGGTCAACACACGATGCTCCTTTTTATGTGTCTACCTCCTGTGACTCAGCAGGATTAGATTGAGAGAACATGACAAATCCGAAGCTCAGCCCACACAAGACAGAGCCACTGCCGACAGCCTTGGAAAAGAGCTCGAAGCTGGCAGGGTTTGTGCTGACCAGCCAACCAAGACTGTGCATCTGCTCTCTGTTCATGGTTTACAGCTTTTTATTGCTTTTTATAGCAACAGATGCTTTTAGCAGCAGCTTTAGCCACACCAGTGTTTTCTCACCTCTGCTTGGTCAAAAACCTACAGACTTTCCTTTTGGGTGCGGATCTTGCTAATGATGCCCAGGCTGTAGCCATCTCAAGAGAAGGTCACTGCAATATTTTTGGCAGGGGAGGGAGATATACATTGCATTAAAACTACCTTAAGATGGAAACTGACAACTGGTTGGTGATGGATGTCTTATCAGAAGCATGAAGCCAGTGATCTGCAAGAGGCACCAATTACCTTTCCATATAAATTATTGCCTCTCTCTCCATTCGTGCTGTAGAAGGCCGAGCTGTAGATCTCAGACTAAAGGAAAAAAGGGAGACGCAGCAGCAGGCTACGATGCTGGAATTCAGCCTGCTGCTTTATCCAATATCGGCTAGTTCGGCATACACAAGTCTGCTGACCTTCAAAACATATAATTTCTGAGATTTCGATAGAGGTCAGGAAAAAAAAAAAAAAAAGAATGGGGAAGGATGTAAGGGAGAATGGGTTTTTCTTACTTGATTATCACTGTGTTGGTTTTTTTGGTTCATCTTTTTAACCTGTTGTCTTCTGTTTTGGAACTGTGTACAAATCTTTCAGGGATGAGAGGAAACTTTAAATGCTAGTAGAGATTAGCAGAGGTACATTTTTTAAAATTCTGTTTAAATATAGCAGACAACAATGAAAACAGCTGGGGCCACACTAGAGGACATACCAAACTGAAATAGGGGAAGGGTAGTAGTTTCTCAAGGTTTCCTTCATTTCTGTAATGAAACACTGTTGAATAGCCTTGAAGAAAAGACCGCAGTGGCTTCAGAGCAGCAGATGGTTTGAGCTCGATGGCCAGATGCGGCAGGGACGTGTCTAGGAGAGCCTGGCTGCTGCAACAGGACAGTCGCATCCCCCAGCATCACCGCTGTTACATGCTGTAGTGCGCAGGGGTGTGCACTCACACACACACACACAAATGGCAAAGCTACAGTACGCTCACAATGTCTCATACTCCAGCAAACCGACCCTCGAGCAAGAAAGGATAACAACCAGCTATGCAGCGAGGTTGCAGAAAGCTTTCGGGGTTGTTTGACACACACCCAAGTGCCTGGGCATCCCTTTTAGATCCAAGGGCTCAGGGCAAATGCTTAACTTGGCGTACGAAGAGTGAAGGGAGAGGATCCAAACATTCACATCTGTGCTCGGGAAATAGGCATGGCTTTAGGATAAAACATAAAATAATAAAGAAAGAGCTATTTTAAAAGTAAAGCTTGCGTTCACCCATTTTCATCTGTCCATCCTGTTCTTTCCTGCTGCACACAGCACATTCCTGGGGCTCGGGCAGGCAGCAATGAGCAGCATCCCGGGATAGCTGCAAGGGTTATCGGATTTTTCAGCACATGGCAGAGAAGTGTTACCACAACGGGGTCACTGTGTCACTGGTGACCACAAGAAGTAAAATATGGCAATTTAGTAAATTATCTGTACTCCAGGATAACCAAAACCACATTTTCACTTAGCGTATTCCCTGAAGTCTCTAATTACTCCTCTCCAGTTTTTTACTAGAATAAACACTTTTGTTAGTAATGTAAAGGAAATAATCTGTCTTTGGGTGTGCTTTTTTGTTTTCTTCCAAAGGCCATCCGCAGGGAGGAATTAGCCTGATCCAGAGCTAAATGGTGCCCTCATTTGCAAAAGTGCAACCCCACTGTCTCCAGAAGCCTTTGATTTCCCCACCTCCCCCATGCGGGAAGACTGGAATAAATGATTCAAAATGCCAGCCCTCCTCTTTCCTTTCCACTGGTGTGGGAGAAATGGGGCTTGAAGTGGACAGAGCACGCCTGCTCCTCTGGAGCTGTGAGACTGAGAAAAGAAGGGAAGGGAAAGGTTGGAAACGCACTCATGGCTGGGGGCCACATAAACTAGAATATGGGAATTAAGAAGCATTGACTGGATGTCACAAGCTTTGCCTCCAATGGGTTTTTCCCCTCCTCCGATGTACAAAGACAGTAATGTTGGTCAATAATTTAGCCAAGGCGTTGCAGATGACTGAGAGCACGCGCCTTTGTCCAGAAAAGCAAAGCATGGCAGCATTACCACGTACCATTTTAGGTGATCAGGGGAGCAGTTCACACAGCTAGGATTGATGGGGAGGGGGTCGCGTGTTCGGAAACAAAGATAGCCACACCTTAAGATCAAGTAGTCCCATTCTATGCTAATTAAAACACTAAAGTATCTTGTGAGCTTCATGTAGTATTTCCCTATTTATATCCACTACTATACAATCTGTTGAACTCTATGTAAGATATTATTATGACAGTTTCCAACTAATTACTAATACGTTGTAATAAAAACCTGTTAATATGCTTACATTGGGCTTTCTGTTATTAACAATTAAACAGGAAAGCTTGTTTCTCATCCCATTGGAATTGAGGGCCAAATCCAACTTCTGAGCTTCCTGTTTGTGTTTCTGTTTTGTTCTCTCATTGCTCCTAGCTTTACTAAAATAATTTTCTTAAGTGAGACCTACCTTTACAGGTACCGCTAATGACTCCGTATCATCCCTCCCAACTACACGGCTGCACTTCTACTGGCTTCACAAGAAAACTCTAAGGCGACTCAAAAACAAAACCAATTCTGGAAAAATAATCAAGTTTTGATCATTTCCAGTCTGCTTTGATTTCTCTTCATTTTGCATTTATCAGGGGACTGGTATATAGCTCTGCTGAAGGGGAGATGTACTGTGGGTGGAACAAATGCAAGCAGGCAGGGATGGGATAAGGTATACGCAGCGTCTGCTCACAACATGAAGCAAACCTCCCGGCCGCTTGGCAAGACTCCTTTCTCACATCCATGCTCATCACGGTGATACCTGCAGTCTCTTCGAGGACGTGCCACTGTGGGACTGCTTCCTCCACCTGACCCTAACTAAGCACAGCTGTACATAAGGAGATTTAAAATGCAGCATAGTCCATAACCAGTTTCTTTCCAATATCAACTAACTGAAGCCCTTGTTTTCAGCTATATGATGCCTGAGTGAATGAACACGCTGGGAGGGAGACTGCATAAACAAGAGAGGAGAGAGATGGAGAAAGGGGTAAAGAAAGCTTGGGAAATGGGAGTTTGGAAAGGAAAGGAGATGCAGAGAGAGAGAATCATGTGGAAAACCTGCCTGCCATTTCTCTGAGAGACGGATGCTGCTCAGCGACAGCACTGATCCTCATGCAAGTAGGCAATGCAGTTACTGCTCGCTGAAGGAATCTGTCATCAAGCAAGCAAATATGGAAAAAAACCACAAAACTTTGTATCTTTTTTTTATGTAAGGTTTTGGGGTTTTTTTAAACAATCATGTCAGGGCCCTTGCCTGCAGGCTATTGTTGTCCACAGAGACTCTCCATCTGTCTCAGATGCACCCAGGGAAGAAACCACATTCATCATTATTGATTACTTTTGGTCTTGAAGGGCTTTGTAATGGAAAGGCCGATGTCAGTGTAAGACAATAGATATGGTGAGACCTTCCCCAGGCTTCTTTGTTTAGGCTCAGCGGGTGCCTCAGGCACTTTGTGTGTATGTCTAAACCAAATATCAGTCAGAAACCTGCCACATCCATGGGATACAAAAAGCCGGTATCTCAACGCGTGAGAGAATTTCATAGCCAGGGTCAAGTTTACTTTGAAGACTATGTTGTGAATGGAGAAATGCCTCGGATTTTTAATAGGACAAAAGTCAGTGTTGTTCATTACTAGGGTCTCAGATAGTCTTAAAGCTGGAACTTTTACATTACGAACTCTCATAAACACTGGAAATCACCTATCCTCACTGCTTGGTTGTACATCTTCCCCGTAAAATCACTGGGTAAAACTACTCCTGTTGAGAAAACCCACAAGCAGCCTATAGGAACATCCTGGAATACAGAAAGATGATATGCAAAACTAATATGCAGTAGCAATACCAATTTCTGCTGACATTTTTGTGCCATCTACTATAAGAACCCAGAGAACAGCCATGGCTAGTTTCCCTGCATTGTAAACTAATGCAGAATCAAGGTTAAAAGGCTTTACCTTTTGCTGTTTGGCTTCCAAAACTGTTACAAAAAATCATTCCATTTTGGGAAGGCAAAGTGAGTGAGAAGTGGGAACAAATATTTAGAAACATGTAGAGAGATTAAGCAAAGAGATTTCTTGCATAAATTGTTTTCTTTCCTTTTCCCCCCACATTGTTCTTTATATAAATAAACCCAGCATATGTGACTCCATTTAATTTCATGATCAGTGAAAGCTTTTAATCATTTCCTTCTTTGTCTCTGATTTTATCTGAAAACAAAACATGGCACTTTGCTATCCTGAAATTTCAGCTTAGACAACACAAAGCTCCAAAGGAGATCCAACAGTAACACACACTAATGGATAACTCTGTGTTGAAGAGCTCAGCTCTCTGCAGAGAAATACAAATCCTCGAATTAGACACACAGCTCTAGCTCTTGCACACCTCTAGATTATCAGCCTGAGATTTTGTGAGTAGCTTGAGCTACTTACACAGAAACTAGAGGAAATGTGGAAAGAAAAAAGGAAGCTGAAGATGGTAAGACCTACCTTAAGTCTACCAGCAGGTCAGTCAACTAAAAAGCTGTCTGTGGAGTAAACTAAAAAGCTGTCTGTGGAGGAAAATAGGCTCTCAGTCAAGAGGAAACAGCTGTAGCAGAAGTTGTATTGTTTTTTTTCTGAGTTGCACCTTCCAAGATTCATTTCTGACCTACACCAGCTCACTGAAAAATTTAGGTTTCTGAAGACTGCACCACCACCCCCAGCAGAATATTACAAATACGTAAGTAAACAGTGTTTTACTAACAGCAGCTCCATGATTCAGAACCTCTCCAGCTGGATTCATCAGATGTTATAAAGGCTTACCTCACAGACTGACCAGCAAACTTCCTGCATCAGAGTGACTTGCTACCCCACGGGAGGTTCTTAGACCTGCACTAACCTCCCATTCAGAGGAGGGATGCGCCCGCTTCTCAGAAGACAAAGAAGGGATCTGTAAAAATGGAAAAATGTTTAGTTTAATAGCCGTTTAATAGTGTTCATGCAAGGTGTTCTTCTCTGCAACACTATCTACGCTATGTTTGGCCAAGTGCTCCCACTCGCATACACCCCATGGTAGTGGTTAAAGCAGTACAAGGAATAAGCTGTGGCCCTGTCTTCAAGCTTAGCCCTTCCTCTTCAGGTACTCTGAAGTGTGTTGTGCTACCATCACTGTGAAACTTCCTTGGAAGAGCAGTGAAGCCAAGGACTCCCAGGGTAGCATTTAGGTACTTGTACCCAAGAAAGAAATCCATATCAAAAAAAAAAAATCTCCCAAATCCCACCTTTACTTGGAAGTCCATAATGACAGGCATTTTTGCAACCATGCCTACCCAAAAGCCATCCTGACTCTGCAGAGCACCTTGGGACTTGCAAGCCATCACCCTCACTCCAAGTATGGTGAAGCTTCCAAGGTTTTCATTAGTAAATAAAACAGTGCAAGGGAACATTTCTGGCCACTGGGATAGGTTTGTCTAGACTAATAAACTCTGAGGATGGCCCATGGCCCACATCAACCAGCTTTCTCCCAAGCAATTCCTGATCATGGTTTGGGAGTTGGAGGGTCATGCAGTTACCCAGCCGCCAGGTGAAAAAAATGTCCTACCCTTGATGTGGGCTATTTTGTGGGCCAGCTGACTTCAGCGCCCAGGAAAATCTTCAATCCATTTAATTTATTAATGCAGATGGAGCTGAAGGCAGCCCAATCCAGTACACCATTGGGCTTACCCAACACGCAGCGGTCCTGATGTCAGGGCACTGAAGCCACATCAGCATGCAGGAAGGAGTGATAGATTG
>NW_009612324.1:14936-25163 GCF_000690535.1 Cariama cristata
GGCAAAGAGAGTAAGTAAAAAAGTATCTGCAGTTATCCTGTCGCCTAGAGTGCTCCCAGGTTTTGGTGAGCAGGTTCTTGTTCCCGCTGAGGAGTTGATTGTGCGTTTTTATCTAATGACTCTTTAATGGATGTACTTTCCCCCGGAGCTGGAACAGGAAAACAGCTGTAATTGTGTCATAACAGAACAAACTCTATGAAGCTCAGTTTCCATTTGAAAGGAGGCATTTTTAATGATATTTATGAGGGACAAACCTCATGCAAGCCATTAATTGCACCAGTCAATGACTAAAGAAAGTGGTATAAAATTTAAATACATGTTTTTAAAAAATATGGATGAATCAATACTAAATTAATTTTTAACAATGGCAGACTTCCAGGGATAATTAACTGGTTAGGCTGATATATAAAGTAACAAAGGCTGGCATATCCAAACTAGAGCTGGATAAAATTTGAAAAATAATTGAAAATATAATTCCCCCACATACTGACTCAAATCAACCGCAGTTAGTAAAAAATTAATGCTGATTCAGCAAACATTTAATCTCTTTAAAAAGGGAAAGATAATTTTTTGTTACAAAGAAGCTCAGTGGTTTAAAATAAAAGGTAAAGCTGCCCAATCTCTAGAGAAAGTGAATTAAGTTTTACGCATCAGTTAATTAATTAATTAAGTTTATTCAAGTTCTAATTTTGGAATTAAAGGATAAACAAACAAATGCTAGGACTTTCCAAATTAAAAAAAAATATTAACTATTGCACATCTTTATTTTAAACGTGCTAATACAATTTAATGTGATTTTTGGAACCTGTGTTCAGAGCTATTTTTGGAAGACACAGGAAGACTAGGACATGGGCCATGTTAGATTCCATTTCAACATACTCAGAAGTTTGTATTTGCACTAGCTCTTACTTTTATTAATTAATTCTTTTCTGTATTTTTTTCAATGTTCTATTCTTAATGGTTTTCTGGTATCATTTTTCTAGAGTGTTGATCAAAACTGCAAAGAAGATAAATTGTGCACTCAAATGTTCACATGCCATTCCTACAGAAAATTGTGTCTATTTTTATGGCAACTGTTATTGTAGTGTCAGACAAATAAATATGATATCCTCATTCTCAAAAGGCAGAGACTTTAAGTGGAAGAGACCTGAGAAAAAAGACGAAGACTCAGAATGGAGCTATCTGCAGACTAAGGTAACAGTAAGGGTAAGGGAGGGCAGAATCAAACAGGTGAAAGATCTCTCAGGCTAACTACAGAAGAAATAGGAAGGACCATAAGGTTTCCAAACCCAAAAACACAGCTGCAGTTACAAGATCATCTTCCAGTCAACAATCTATTTGACTCTGCTTTTTTTTCCCCTTTTTTTTTTTAAACACAGACTTGAAATGCCTACTTTTTTCAAGACTCAGGCTTGAACATGTTCACCTCAAAATTATGAGAGTGCTTATGTGATAAGATGCTGCTTGGCAGATACAATGAACGAAAAAATAACTTCTAATAGAGTGTCTGTGATTTTAACTCTCACTGAAATTGAATACAAGAATAAGTGAAAGAATTTACTTTTCACATTGCTTACCTAGCATAATGCTAACAAGCATTAATAGTAATTTGTCTGAGCTATTCCAATGTAAAAACAAAAGGAAGCTCTAGCTGTACTCTAAGATAATTCAATATGTCAATGAGGACAACAGAATTCATTTTGCTGAGTTTGCCTCATGGTAAAATTGAAGTACTTTGTCTCCACTGAGTTTTTTCCAATGCTATAGAAAAGCATGTTATCTATCCTGAAGTAAAAACACATCTCTCTCAATAAAAACATTATTTCTGTTTTTTACAGTGAGCTCTGAAAATTGTATATCCCTTCTCACGCTTTTCGAGCCATTATATTGATTGCTACATAAAATTACTGAGTTATTTCAGCTGTCACTGTCTTTTGAAGGTTATGCGACTTAAAATAGTTAAACTAACCTTTAGTTTGACCTTTGGAAGCCATCAGCACATTCTTGGAAGCAGCTCTGTTTAACCACTGATGATTTTTAGGCATATTCAAAGTAATATCTGAAAACTGAAGGCCAGTGTCTCCTTTGGGAAGATTAAATTCCACTTCCCACACAGTATTTTCTAACATTTTTAAACTTTGAAAATAAATCAGTCATTGACTGAAGAATATTTTCTACTATTTATGAAATGAACAAGCCAAGCAAGCAAAAACCATCGGTTAGCCACCAGTTTCCTCATCCATTTGACCCCCATAATGACAGATTCTTTACCAAGGAATTCAGATATTATATACACTCTCCAAAGCAGTCTGGAGAAACAGTTGTGGGAGTGGATGCAGCCCACAGGCATGAGGTAACAAACCACACTGTAGTGGGGATGATCTAGCCCTCAAAATGGGAGCCTTCATCCTTGTAATAAGCTCTGGAGAAAACAAGCAAAATTGAAGGGAGTACTACAGTAGGGTAAGAAGAAGGGAATCCATCTGAAATGCTGAATATTTTGTTCATATAAAATTAATTGCGTATTCAACGTTAGACGTCAGGTAGTCAGGATATATTCTTGCAAACTGGGAAAAAACCCACAACCTTTTAGAGTTGGTCCTGTGTGCAGTGATTTAACGGGAAGGGAGTGGTGGCCCTTCGCAGAGCGGCGATCTGGAACTGTGGACGTGGTGGAGGGAGGCTGGCAAGGGTTGCAGGCTGATGTCATTGCTGCCTGACAACACTTTCCTGGCTCCCTTTGGTATTTCTCTTGGTATTTCTTGCTGGACTGACTATGTTCCATTTGTCACCGTTCCCTGGATTGTGCAGCAACAAACATATGTAAAATTAATTTTCTAATATCACATATTTAACCTTGGAGTGTACAAGCCTGGATGTCCTATTTTGCCTTATTCTAGTGCTATTGCTGATACTACATCGTTATTCCATTTCCCATCCATATGAATGAATTTAAAAGATTTTCAAATAATACCATTAAGCATTTTAAGCCTTGATGTACGAATATTTTCAGAGAAGAGGCTAACCAAGAGTCTTGTTCCAAAAGGAGCCTAAAGAAGAAGAGTGATTTGTGCCAGAATATCACAGCTTCACCAGAACGTGCTGTGAACTCAGAATTTTCTGGTTCGGCCACAACCATGTGCTTAGTGCCGGGGCAAGAAGACAACTTTTCTAACACTGTGTGCTATGTAAGGTGTGAGATGAGAAAAATAGTGATCTCTTCTGGTTTCCCAAGCTGTAAAGCTCTCCATAAAAATTATCTGGAATAGTAAAATTAGGATACGAACTTCAAAAAGGTTTAAGGTTTATTACACATCCTTGTTGGCCTTATAGCAGAATTTCCTCTTCTCCAGTCCAAGACTCCCATGTCTCTCCTTATGGAAGAGAAAATATCTCAAGGTTAAACCCTACCTGCCCTGAACAGGAGAAGATGTCTTAATAAGACAGATGTTATGAGGAGGAGAGACCCATTTTTCACCTTTCCTCTCATATTGAAGAATTTAGATCATAAAGTGAAAAAAAGAGAGCTACCAGATTTTCATGCACTGTTACTTTAAACGTGTTTCCTTGTACATTCCACGTTAACCACACTTTGGTGATTATTAACACAGGACAGGCTCTCTTCTTGATCTCCAAAATGTGCTTCAAATTCACCTATGGCTTCCAGAAAAGGATAAACAAGGCCAAAACGATGACTTCTGACAATATGAGTGAAGTAAAAGAAAGTTTGTCATTTTAAAGGACAAGTTCCTTTTGTTTACTACCAATAATTTCCATTTACTCTTTGCTCTGTGCAGATGAGGGGGAATTATGTGCATCAAGACTTGCCACTTCAAGTATGATGCAAGGAATAAGATTGTTTCTCCGTGCTGTTCCCCTGTACACGCTAAGTTTCTCTGCCAGCAAGTGTAAAACTGGGAATTTGCCGTCAGGATAGCTCCTGTGGGCAAGCTGAGCTGCATGGGCAAAGCAGTCGTGTGTACAAAGTGGGACGATTTTTGGCAATTTTTGCCCTGTCCTACAGTGCAAACATGAAGACTTGGCTAACAAATTCCTACTTCTTTGCTGCACGCTATCTCTGCTTCACTGATTAAAGTCAATGTTTTAATTTGGGCCCCAATTTCTACAGAATGTTCTTCACATAAATCCATCCACCTCAATGAGGCAGTTTTCTACCTGAAGGAAGATCAGGAGACTGAGACCCAAAATGCATCCACAGCACGTGACAGTCTTTGTTCCCTTTTTTCCCAGAGGTGTTTAAACTCTTTAAAGGGATGGATACACTCTATGGCATTTAATACCTAGCTGGCCAATAACAACAGATATCTAATCCAAACCCAGAGGTATTTGTATTTGAAAATGTTGGGCTAGTGGTTTGAAATGTGTACGTAAGTACCTAGCTATAGATGGCCAACAGTGAAACTCTGGAGGCAGATAAGTATAGAGGTTTTCTTAGTAAAATAGTTTTCCCTCCATTTTTATTGAGATAGAGCAAAAAATTTACTGCTACGGAGGCAAGTTAATTCAGCTTTGGGTGGGAGTAATTGGGCTTGGCAGGGATTCTGCTGGTGCTGAGTGAGAGGACTTCAAACACTATGAATTATCTCAGGTTGTATTCCTGCAGCTCAGCTGCTCCATTCGCCATTCTCAGGCTCCAGTGCTGCAGCATTAACACTAAAGAGAGAAAATACAAAGCAGAGAATTTTCCACAGATTTGTCTGCAACCTGTTAGTCTGACAGCTAATAACTTCAGTAGCCCAAGTGCATCACTGTTTCTGCAGAACGGCTTCTCACATACAGAAATCTTAGTGCTCAGGCCTGTGCTAGGGAGCTGGGATTTACTCTTTGTACATCCATCAAAGGTGGAGTATCAACAAGCTGGCTAGAGCTGGGCTGTTAAAAGGAGCTTGTGGTGGCTGGAGAGGAAATAGATTGAGCTTATTCGTTCATTTTGGTTGTGTTTTAAAAAGCAGGAGGAGGACCCTTCAGTCTACAGGTGTCGCCAAGCAGAGGTTCTTCAGCTGTAGGCAGATATTGGAAGGAGCGGTGCTCCAACGGAGCTTTCTGGTCACTGCCTGACCACAGCCACTGTACCGGCATGGGGACTGCCGGTTAATCCAGTCCCGATGGAGTGAGTACGGTCAGTCATTGCTAATATCACTCTTATATGTAGTACCACTCTTATATCACTAGCTCTGCATTCAGCTGTCACCCCAGCACAGCCCCATCCCTCATGGAGCCATGGGCCCCTGGGGAAGCCATCGGCTCACCCTGCCTGTGAATTGCTCCTGGACCTCTCCCTTCTCTTGGCATCCTGGACCACGGGGCGCATGCCGGGTAGCTGTTTGCCAGCTGATGATTTTGACATGCAGCTTATGAGCTCAGGAAGACCAGCTGCCTCAGTCTAAAACAGTCCTTTATTACAGGGTCACAACATACAATACAGGCAAGAGCAGTTACCATGGGGCAAGCTGCGATGGTGATCCAATGCATTGGTTCTTCTGAGGCAATGTGCACACTCTTATCCCAATGGCAAGAAGCTGCCCCACTTGCAGGGAAGGACCAATTTCATGGAGTTCCCTCACAGGGGATGACTGCTGGAGGAGCCCACATGAGGCTCCTACCTCACCATGAGGGAACTTCCTTTCGTGGCCCTGCCGTAAGCGAGCGGCAAGGGGCAGACAGGTTTGAGTTGACTGCCTACAGTCATCCTCCTCACCAGAAAGGCAGACCTCTGAAATCACTGCTGTGATCAATACACTACAACTATGCAATCTAAATACATATCAATTCCAGACGGGTGAACTTGAAGATGTTTCTTGTGACCTTTCTCAAATGTCGTTCTTTATCATTGCCAAGTAGAATTCCAAGCAGTTTAATCAGAGGAAGATCTGGAGTGGTGATGGATGTCCTTGGGGGTTATTACTATTTTTCATTTTTGTGGATCTTTTCAGCACAAGTTGAGCAATGTTTTTTAAGACTCCTAGACATCTGATCAACTCAGAAAGTTGTTCCCCTTTACCACATTGTCCTCATCATATTAAGGAAGTGGCAAGTGGCTTTCTGTTTTATTCTAGTCCAGTGGCACACATTTCATCTTGTCATGCAAAGCATCAGAGGGAAAGCAAGTGAGGTGATGAAGGAGGTCAGTGAATTTGCTCCGCTTGCCCAAGCTCACAGGTAGGTTACGCATGTCGTGCTCACTGGAACGTGACCTGGCACAGCACCGAAGTGAAGCAATTTAACAGGTGGTAGAACTGTGCTGATATGAAGCAAACACTGTACCAGCGATTTCAACTTGTGTGTGAATACACAGGTGTTCTTCCATTTCAGGAGGCACTCCTGAACCTAAGCACCCTTCATTTATCAAAGATAACGAGTAGAAATTGTGAAATGAAAGTTAGAAGCTAATTGCTATAATAGCCCTTCTTATAGACAAATTGCCACCAACACCCTTTATTTGTCTTCGTCAGCCAAAAAGAACAAAGCCAGTTCCAGCCGTGGCTTCATCCCACATTTAAACAGCCACAAATGCTTTTCCTACCAGCCAGCCATCAGACAGATATTTCACCCCACAAACCTGAGAGAGAACAGCTGTTTACACAGAAAGCATACATCTTCTCCCCGTAACTAACTGGCGCGCAACCACAAGGATGCCTTTGGTACCCTGAACTCCAGACCTCAGCCCTGTGGATGTCAATTAACACACCCCTGAGACAGCATCGCTGCGCACTCCCAGCCACGCCATTGGGACACTCGGCAGAAGCACTTTGTGTCAAAGCCCTTCCAGCTCCCCTCTGCATGTGTGTGTTGGGGACGTCTTCATTCTGGAAGGAGAGTTGGGTGCCCTTCTCCCCAATGCAATTGTGTTTCTGAAGCCTTTACAGGTTATTACAATGGGAAGGAGCTTAGTGAACCTCTCCTTTTAGTCTCTGTATGCCTCCAGGCTGAGGCAAGGCACTTCAGGTTGCAGGCAGGTAACTCACAACGCAAAGTGGCCTCAAAGGTATCTTTTTTTCTTTTTTTTTTGACTTAATTCTGAATCCCAGACTTGTTAGGCACTTAACAACCTAGGAGACAACACATGCTTCTCAGCTGTTGCTATCAAAGGCCAACAGAGAGACAATTACTCTAGAGCACTGGGAGCAGCGTTGTTATTTAAAGATAGCATTAAGAGGAGCCTGCCATGTGAATTCTGTTCTGATCATGTCAATCAGTCATTACACTAGCAGAGAAACTCTGGGAGTTGTGTGTGTGCCATCTCTTACAGGCAGATTACTCTCATACAGTATGCTGTCCTCCTGCTTTTCTACTGTAATAGAAGGTATATTAAGCTGAACAAAAATTAGGGAAAAAAAATCTTTACTTTATCTGTCTTGTTCCCTCTTGGAGACAGAAGGGAGAGCCATGACAGTAAGCACAAATGGATCATGCTTATAAAATCCTTGTAGATCCTTTATTAGAAAAATGAGTGATTCAATACCATGGTGTATGACGCACTTCCCACTTAGAGTCTCACTGGGAGCCATTGGCTCCAAATGAACAGCAGCAATCCTGCTGAGCCAGAGAGGAAGAGAAAGTCTAGAGAACAATGCGAATGAACCACTTGTACAGGCATCTGTACTTCTTAGGGAAATAATAACTTATGGGGGACTAAGTTTTTAAACTGAGTAACTGCATAACAAATTGTAGGCATTTTACTATTAGGTTTTGTGCTGGTTTCATGGCTCAGGGCTCTGTGATCTGTGTGAATTATAAAAGATGGGGAAAATCAGTTCTTTCTTTTAATTTATATCCAAATACAAAGAAGTATCTAATCAGCGAGCAACATGTGAAGATGGTTTAATAGAGATGGCCTTTCCAGAGAACATGGAGCGAAATCAAGCTCCCTCTATTTGAGACTGATGCTTAAAAGAAAGGTTTTAATCAAGGAGGTTTTTCGTGCAGGCTTCTTTGTATTCACATAAAGAAGAAGTCTTGAAGAGCTTACTTTTAAGCATACAAAAGGAAAACATCTTGCATCAAGATCTTTATGACTGGTCACCCTCTTAAATCATGTAGCTAGCTCTCAACATTTAGATTTGCATTGTATGTAGTACATAGAGCAAGAGCGAGGAGCATTCTAGCTAGAGGATGTAGTACATAGGAAAGTTCTTTTTCTTCTGTCTTCACAACAACTGCCAACCTTACACATTTCAGAAGGACTAAGAGAAACAGAAATGTTTTTTATCCTCTTGTGGATTTTCAAAAAAAGTCATTTTCCCAAACACCACATAAGTATTACTCAAACTTTTATAGATGGATAATAATGTATGCGGTATTTTGGGGCCTAGTGTTTAAAAGATCTCCCAACCATTTTCCTTTCATAATATCTTTTTGAGGTGAAAATTATGTTTTGCCAAAACCATAGATTTGTCTGCAAAGTTCTCAATTTCATCAGTGTTATCCATGCATCTATCAAGTCTAGAAATATCCATTTGTTTTATTCACACCCTACACTTTTTTCTTTCATTCACCAGAAGGAATTTGCCTTTGTACCAGAACAAATGAAATCTAAGTTTTCGCTTTTCCCCTCTAATTCAGAGAGCAAAAGAAAAAGTAAAGAAAAAAGAATAGCCTTTATTGATCAATGACTCATTACAGATCTTTTTTTGTGCGCTCTCAGAGCAAATTCATGAGCCACAGGAAAAGGTGGGTTAAACTAAACTATCTTGTAGTCAACGGAAAGTCCAGCTGTGCTGTGCAATGGTTACAGGCCAAGAGCAGCTACCGTGATTTAAAAGAAATTTGCCCTGTCAAACAAATCCAGTTTTGTTCTCTGAGACTGCAAGTTTCATTCAAAAAGCAAGTAGGAAGATTTCATACTCTTAGGTAACTGCCCAGCATGTGTTTTCATATTACACTTGTGCTATTCTATACTAACTATAGGAAAAATGCAATCCTATAATCCATCACTGGAGCACATGTTAAGTTGAATAAGGGCTGGTTAATTCACAAATCTTTAAAAAACAGTGGGGAAACTGCAAATGCAGAATCATAATCTTCATTAATCATCTGAAAATAAGTTCAAAATTGCCGATAAACTATGCAGGTATCACAAAGGTTAGAAGAGCAGTCAGAGCAATTTATCTGCCCTGTACGCCATGCCCAATGAAGCAAAATGTGTTTTCAAAACAAAAGCTTGGGCAGCTGGGAAGAAAGAATGGAGATCAGGCCTCCGCGATGGGGAACTGCCTCGGGGCTCTACAAGACAGCTAATTGAGCAGAACAGCTCATATTTAAAAGCATAAAAGATTTTTGGATGAAGAAACAGGGAAATAATACTGAGTGGCAAAGAGATAGTACTTTCTCTGCGTATGCCATCAGTGAGATCATTGCTAGAACACGATATCCTTTGGGGAATCCACACTTCAAACAAGGAGGTTGAAAATCCACAAAGGGCTTAGGGGAGAATGGTTAAAGCAGGAAAATACAGCTGTTGTTAGGTGAAGACTAAAGAAACTTATCTATTTAAGTTTGTTCAAAAGGTTAAGAAATTACTTGATTACAGCCTATGTACATTTACAGTGAGGAAGAGATTTAACAAAAACAATGCCTAATGAGACACAGTAGTTGGAAGATGAAATTCAACAAATTCAGCCTTGAACTACAAAGTTCAGTGAAGATAACAAACCACCAGCTGTTAGATGTATAACAGATTTTCCATCACTTAAAGTTTTGAGGACAAAAGTGAATGTGGGATCCGCTTTTCCACACGTAGCCCCCTACAGAGCATGGTATTGCTGAAATAAAAGAAAACGAGCCCAGAAATGGGCTTCTGCTTGTATACACCACCAAACCCTTAGCTCACTCCCTGGCCCTGCTTTGGGCCATTCCAAGTATCTCTCCCTGAAACAGTACACGCTCACTGCAGCCAGTTCACAGCCACACAGACGCACACTCCTGTGTTCTGCAATATCCTCAGTAGAGAAATTGGTATGGTTTCTCTAATGGTGATGGAGTGACGCAAATTTACCTCAGCTGACGAACTATTACACAGAACAAATAAATCCATCAGTTTCAGCCCAGTTTCCCTCATCTATGCTCATATAACTCTTTCTCCACTATTTGACGCTACTGCACCTTTCACAGTTTTAGCTTACTGCACATAATATGCCAACTCTGGCTACCTCCTTGCAACTGTTCTCTTAACTGTTCAGACCCAACAAATTCAGGACAGTTTCAAAT
>NW_009612325.1:0-3651 GCF_000690535.1 Cariama cristata
CTCGGCCGGTGTCAGAACCGGCTCTGGTTTCAGGAGAGGGTTTAGCGTGGCCAGGCGCAGAGTTCGGAGGTTTTTGTCTCTAGCCACAGAAATACTTTTAGGTAAGTCTTCCAAATCCGCAGGTATTAAAGGGGGATGAAGCTCGGAGGTAGGGATCTGTGTTTAAACGGGGTCTTGTAAAATATAGGGATATAAAGATGTTGTATTGGAGATTGTAAGCTTGTTAAACCCACGACTAACGCGAGTTTTAGCCTTGTGAGCTGTTTTGATGGGTTACGTTAAGTAAACTTGCTTAGGAAATTCTAGTTAGAGGTCTTAATTTTGGATGATGTTTACAGATGTTTTTGAATAAAAGGAAAGTATTGATTTAAAGAGAGCTAACTGGATACGTGAATCGTCTCTCCCATAGACGTAGTCTACCTGTTAGCTTTCCCGTCGGAAAAGGCAACAGCAAGAGAATCGGTTCAAGTGCAGACAATGCAACGATGGGCATTTTTGAGATGTGTGTGATATTCAGGGAATAAAGCAGGATGTGCCCTTAAGACAGCCTCTTTTTTCCAGCAATCCGTCAAGTTTTGTATTTCAGAAATCCCCCAGTTTCTTCCTCATGCATGTTTTTATGTTAGAAGCCTTAAAAGAGACCAGTGGTACAGTTTTAACTTGGGAGGGTAAATTCCAGCTGGCAAGCATGTACAAACCTGCCCGTTACCAATAAAGACATGGAAAAGGTAGTTGACATATAGCACTAATAATAAATGTGTGTATAACTTTAGCCCAGCAGTTCCTAATTTGAAAACATCATTATCACTACTACAGTGAAGCTTTTTTTTTTATTTATTTATTCATTTAAGTCATATTTACTTTTGGGGTTGCGAGTCTGTTTGTGATCTTAACTCCCTAATCTTCGCCGTATTACCGCGTGGTAGGAAAATACATTCTACAATTCATGGATGGAGAAACAGAAGCAGTACACAAGATGTCAAAGCAAAGTCTGAGGTAGAATATTTTTATATCGTTCATGCAGCGCAAATACTTTGTAAAGTATTTTGCAGGCAATTTGGGCAATAAGGTCCCTAATTCAAAAGCGTTTCAGCCACTTTGATGTTTGACTCCATTTTCTGAGAATGATTAGATCACACAGCACCGCGGTGCGGATGGAAAACAACACGTTAATGCGAAGCCCTGCATCGGCGTGGCTCGAAGGGTAAATGCACGTACAATAGTTGCATAAGCAAACAAGTTGTTCCCTGAGCAACGGAACTAACGAAGTCGGCTTTCTCGGAGAGTTGTCCCCTGCATTTTCTATAAAGGTGCCCCACGATAACGCTGCTCTCCCATGACAATATTCCCCCCATCTCTGAGCCCAGCCGTACGTAGTTTTTCTGGGGCCCTGTATCTTTCTTTTCCCTTTACTTTTTTTAGACAATGTCAGGTGAGAGGCTGGGAGAAGGCAGCATGTAGTATGTGTGTAGGTGGTTCTGCAGGCAAGCTGGGTGGAGGGTTTGAGTTCACACTTAAAGCATCCTTTGGATGGAGACGCTGAGTTTTTCCCCCTTAACCCATCCCCAGTTTTCATAAGTCTTTTAGGAATACGATGTGTGAGAATTCACTTCCGCTTTTACATGTGATTGAAGTTAGGTGATGAGTTCGGAAATTACCGAGAGGAGTACAAGCGAGGGTTAAGGAAAGGAGACCTGACCTGCACATAAAATGAAGATACATATATCTTATTTTGTGAAGAAAAAAAAAAGGTTTGTGTGGGTTTTTTTGTCACTGTATAAACATAATACAACTTTTTGAAATAAATCTCACACGACTCATGCGCGTCAATTCATTAGCTGTGGTATTTAGGGTGGGATTTACTTCACCTAGTTTTAGGCATCTACCAACTGAGCAACTTATTTGGGGCTCCTTTTGTAATTGGTAGAAAACTAATCAATACAGTCGCAAGAGTTTAGATTACGCTTCCTCCTAAACTCTTCACCGAAATTTGGTGTACTCCATTGCCTACTGGTGATGGTGGGAGTTAGAAATCTAGCTGAGATCTCTCTACCGGGTGAGACAAATCAGGTGGGACAAATTTGACTTTGTATTTCTGTAGTAATAGCCTTTTAAAATAATTTCCTTCCTAATGATTATCTCTGCCTCATACAGATTTTTTTTGCGCTTGTAAACTCATTAAGAAACCGGTCCCTTGTTCCACCTCAACCCTGCGTTAATTTTTGAGGTTGAGACACTCGCGGCAAAACTTCGCGTTGGACCCAAGCGTATGAAGTAGAAAGAGTAAGTGCGGCAGGGCAGGGCTGTATCAAAACTAGGCATTGACTGCGTCCTTCGGCTCTCCCAGCCTCCCTCTCGCTGTTTTCATGAGAGGTAGCACACAAACTGTCTCTTGGAATAGTCTGTAAAACCTGTAAGCTTTCTGGAGGTCAATTTTGGGGTGACTGTCTTGCAGAATATAAATTATGTTGGTATTGGCAACGTGTAAAACCTGTTCCTGCTCCCTTTGAAGTAAAGAGGATCTTAAGATCTGCTAGCGTTGACTTCTGCCCGTTACCCTGCCTGATCTTGGGATGCTCTCGCTTCGCCGCCTTTTATCTTTGCATGGGAAGCGTAGCAGTATGAGTCATGTTTTCTGTTTACGTTTTGAATTGAATGAGGAGACCATAACGATATAGCAAACCAGGCTTTATAGGCCAGGCTGTGAGGTTATATATGCTTTTTGGCATTAACGAAAGCGACCTCCATGAGAGGTTTGCCCTCCGTTCAGCAGTGCTGCCTTCAGATGTTACCCGAGGGGGCTGGGGGTCTATAGACGGGCTCACTTTTGAGGCCGTGTCTCAACTTGCTTCATGGCTCGGATCTAAGTGGCTGAGGTGGAAAACTGAAGTTTAAAAACTAATATTTCACAGATAGATACTTTTGTGTTTATTAAACTATTGCTACAGTAGGCTAGAAGCTGTCTTACGTGACAGGTTAACAGGAGGGACCGTAACGGGATGCTTTCCTCTCTTAGCAGTTACCCCAAGGAACACCAGAACGTCCCTTTTACGGCTTTCTCATACCGCCTCTAAAAGTCAGCCTTGTATAGAATGGCAAAGCTTTTCACTTGACCAAAGCGAGTGTAATTTTTCTTAAATAATTTGTTTATTTCAGTAGGCAGTGAACACTATAAAAATGCAGCGTTAACTAATAGTAAACTTATCTGATCTTTCTGTGATCTTTCCGTGCGATGCTACGTTACTCTGGTCTTGATTGTTAAAGGGCCAGAGCTCTGAAGCGGTGAATCATTAAGGTTTGGTATCCACACGGTTTACTATAAACAAGGCTTAAGTTCCCCTGGTTAGACTCTTATCTTGAAAACTAACCTCTGACATCAGAGCTAGTTTCTTCATTCAGTACTTCAAGGTTGTTACCAAACTAGTTTGTTCAAGAGGCTTTGGCATCTTGGGATTTGTTTGTTTGTTTTTTAAAAAGCATGCCTTGCAACTTTTTTCTTGGGGGTCTGATGAAACATGTCTATAATGATGTTGGTTTGGTTTGGTTTTTTTAAGTTACTTTGGATAGCTTGGTAACCAGGGATGGAGGAGTGTTTCTTCTCTGGCAGCGTAATGCCGTGCTGCTGGACACGGAGCCTGTTCCTGCTGCAAT